>NW_017537073.1:16016-72810 GCF_001853355.1 Bactrocera latifrons
TGTTTTTCTTTTCCGCTTTTAGTTCTTTACTGCAGCAGTTTACATTTATAAAGACTTTGATTTTTTATGTTCAACCACAGCACATTTTGCAACATATCTTTGATGTACTGCTTCAACATACCTAAGCAATAAATAATATTACTTCTTTGAGGTGTATAAGATTCAAGGGGAGAACTAAGCTGCAGACCAAATTATTCACTATTTTAATGGATAAGGAACATTCATTTGTCCTTTGTAAGCATATGACATAAAATCCTAAAGATGAGTATAGCGGAGGGCATTTACAAAGATGGGTGGGATTTGCACCTACCCTTCTTTGAACTAGGAAAAAGTTATTGTTGAAGATAAGAAGTTTTTTCTTATACTCGAGAGTATTCCTTTGTCAAAAGTTTTTAAGAGAATTGCGTCATTATTATTTACATGTCTATTCTACAACAGAACGTTTTAGGAACTTTTTCATCAATGCTATGTTTCTCAGGTAATTCCGGGTGAACGAAGATTTAAAATTTCCCTCCTGTCAGTTTTCAGTTCAGTTTTTTACTGTATATGGCACTTAGGTCTGTAACAGTCTTATGGTTTTATGCACTTATGGTTTTATCATTTTCATAAACCGTCTAGTTCATATCTTCTCCATAATCGCACTTGTGTGAAATCTTACTTAGAAATTGTGACAGTAAGCAAACTCTTTATTAAAACATACTATTGAAAAGGTCGAATTATGGAACATATCTCAATGCTAGATAGTTTTGGCACAAAAGAAAATTATTATGAGAATTTTATATAGAATATTTCTCAATGTTTCAATATCAATATATCCTTACATATTCCTATCTCACATATTTACTGTGCATTTACTTTAAAAAGTCAGCCACAGTCATTAAAGTGCACATATTCGGTATTTGGGCACTTGAAAAGGTACTGTTCAATTTCAAAAATTTTGAAATGTGAGGCGGAAAGCCTTGAAGGACATATTTCTGCAAAGTTTATTTATCTTCATCGCTGCTTGAATAATATATATTTTGTAAAAAGAAAGAACCAGAGGTAAATTAAAATTGTGATATATTGTAGTAGGCGGAAAGTTGTCGGTTTCATCAATGTATTTCCATCTTTACTCCATTTATTGCTTACATGGACTTGTCTCGTATGAGGTTTTATAAATGACCCTATATCTAACCCGATTAGTTTTAAGTGTTACAAATATCCGTTAGATAAACAAAACTATTATACTCTACTACAAAATGTTCGAGAGTATAAAATGAAAAATAAGATGAGTAATGTTTTAGTATTGAAATTCATATATATTATATGTAGTGTTTGTCAAATTTACAAAATTTTTTAACGTATTTGTGTTAAATTTTGGTCAAACACTCAACAAATATCATTGAGCAAACACCGTATTCACTTAATTTAGCTCCATGTGACCTCTGGCTTTTCTTTTGACTCAAAGAACCGCTTCGGCGAACCCCCTTTGAGTCAATTGAAGAAATCAAAACCAATTCGAAGGGGGAGTTGAGTTCGACTGACAACAACACACACTAGTTGACAGATCGCGCTAATTTTTGGCATCATAATTAAGGACAGTTGTACCAGCTTAGGAAAAAAATTTACCTATCTTCCATATAAACGAGAGATTTAAATGAAAAATGTCCGTACTTTCTGGACAGGGTATACAAAAATATTGTAGTGCCTTTGACAGTTCCTTCATTTATTCCTTTGTGGTTTCTAAGTTCTATCTCTTATATATAACCAGTTATGAAAGAAATTTAGAAATAAACAGACCCAACTGTTTTGACAGCACCTTTGAAGTAGTTAAAGTTATATACTTTGAATAGATATTTTAAATAAAGCTAATATATCATTAAGGTGCTCTACACCCAATTCGTTCATTATTCTATAAATATTCGAGGATGTAAACTGGTTGGTATTTCTCATTTGTTAAATATAGACGTATGTACATATGTATATAAAATATTGTCGGAGAAAAATGTTTACGGAATAGTTATTTTTTAATTTTTACTATTTTTGTATAAAATTAAATAAAGAAATCGTTATATAAATAAATAGACTTTTACAAAAAAGTTCAATCGAACGTAGTTATTTCTCAACATTTTTGTTATTTTTGTAGTTTTACTATTTCGTTTAAAAAAATTTTATTAAATATTTTCGCTTATAAGATTATAACAGTTAAGACTGATCCAAAAAATGAAAGAAAATTAAATTCGGAAAACTGAAGAACAAAGTTCAAGTCCTGCATTCATATTATGCAGGCATATTCTTACATATAGTATACTCAAATAGTTTTTTGGCTTCCTGCTATAGCAATATTATTAGCGTGCGTTCATTGCCTTTATGTGAACAACATGTGTTACATGTCTATGCGTACTTTAAATAATACTAAGTACATACACATATATTTATCACTTGTAGCATAATGTAGTATATAACATGCACATATTTCGAAATTACATAGAAAATATTGGTATGTGCTACTGATTTTCTATTTTCACAGTCAACGAATGCTGATTGCTGCCAACTGTAGGTTTTGTATAAATACTTATATACAAATATATTATGAATTAATTAACATTATACTGTATAGTATTCTCCTACATTTAAAACAATTAAAATTTCCAATAAAATTCTAGGCTGTCATACAGATTTTCATTTTAACGATGAAACTAATTACTAATTATATTACAAAATTGTGGCGTACCGTATATTGATACACTTTCATTATTCTAGATATGCAAATTCGTTTAATTGCAACTATTCAATTAACAAATAAAAACATGAAAAAATTCCAAAAGTTTTAATACTAATTGTCCATGATGTTATTGTTAATTGAGTCAAAAAAAAAATAAAAAATTCATAGAAGAAGTTAAATTCAAAACTTGAAATGTTTTCCTTCGAATTTCAAAATGGACCTTGTTGAAAACATCACAATTTTTGTAGTAGGGGCATATATTATTTTTCTTAGGTCAGTCACATATCTTGAAAAAGATCGGAAACCTTAAAGATATATGTAATTCAATTGAAAATATTTATTTTATAAAAGGGTATTTCTGAAGTTCTAACTGAAGTACCTCAAATCCATGATTGTTTTGAAGTGAGAACTCTTCTATCTTGCTAATTCAGAAATTTATTCAAATCTATAATTTCAACCACGAAATTCTTAAACATTAAAAGCTTACATCAAAACATTTATAATTGGACATGTTTTTACAACAATAAAAGCAATATTTCTCTACCATTTGTGGTTATTCTGCGAAAAGTTAGCTGTAAAGATGTTTAAAGTTACAAAAATTTTCTGAAAACAAATAGACGTATGCATGTACTTCCTAAATATTTTGTCATAGATTCCGTAAAATGAAGAGGAGAGAAATAGAAATAAACAAGAAAACTTGTTTGTTTACGTTCTTCAACGCACGAAATTCTAAACAACCATACCTAGCTACATACAACCAGTGCAAAGTTTACTCCGATCTACGCTGGTGTGTAAAATCAGAGAAAATATAAAAAAATGGCAGACATTTTGGACTTTTAAGCGCTTCCCTTCGAAGTTAAAGTTGTAGACATGAACATAAATAAAGTTGACAGAACTAGCAAGAAAACAAAAGATTGAAAACGAGAAATAGTTGTTTGTTTACTATACACTGCTAGCCAGTTCATTCACATTTGGATAGTGCGTCTCAGGTACGACTGTTTATACCCAAAATTATTCTAAAGAAAACATTGATTGATTTAGAACACGTTTCTCTTGAAATTTAGATCAATAGTCGACGATAGATTTTAAAATCTGTCGTTTATTAATCCTTTGTTAATTACGTCTGATTTTTTTAATGAAGGAAAAACAATAAATTTATTAAGTAAATTTAATATGAAAGACGGAATGTAATAATCCCATCCAATCGTAATACATACTTATACGTATAACCTATTTCGTTATGATAGTCTATGTTATTGTTTGAGTCGCTTCAGTTTAAGGGGCTATATATATCACTGTGACACTTTCAAATTTCGATTTTGTTTTTTGCTTTTTCGATAGTTTATATTTTCAAAAATATCTTGTGAAATCGGCAACGTCGTATCGTGGAATGGCAACGTTCTAAAGGCCGACTGCTTGAAGGTAAAAATCGGACAGTTGAAACACTAAACGCGTTTTTCTGGAAACGACGTTTTTAAAAATTACTATCATCTTAACTCAACGGGAAATTGACGAACGACTTTAAATTTAAACTGAATATTTTTGAATATATTTACTATACTATTGATTGGTTGAATATTGTTAATTTGACATTTAAAAAACGACAATTTTTTTACCATTAAAACGAAACTTTTTCCGAACTACGCCATTTTGTTAATTTTTATATTTTTTCAAAAATCATTGATCATTGTATAGGAAATACCTTCAACTTTAATAACCTTTTTGAATTTTTTAATAATTTTTCAATACATTTGGTAAAAAAGAAAATCTTAAAACAAGGTGCTTTCCAAAGTAAACAGGACATAAATAGGTCAAAAAGCATGTCGAACGAGAGTTTTAGCTCGTTGGCCGGTATGGCTACGTCAAAATTTTTGAACTCAGACATGATTAAACCTAGATCATCACACTGATTATTTATATACATGTACATTTTACAGAAAATCTCCAACATTTCCATCTGGGTGTTACAAACTTCTGAGCAAACTGTATATACCCTGTTCAGGGTATAAAAAAATACATATACAGAAAACTGTTGCAATTCTGTCCAATCATAATGCAGCGCTTAATGCTGGTTGGCCACAGTCATCATAATTTAGTGCTTTGCTGGAAGAAAAATACATATAAGTATTTGTTCGGATCAATTGATGGGGGCAGTCATGTGCCAGCAACTGATGCAACAACTAATTTATCGCTATAAAAACGTTACAGAAAGAATACAGGCAGAACTAAAAAAGTCAGAACTAAAAGAGTCAGCAATTAACGACAATTTGCTGGCTATGTATGTTTGAATTTTAATGTGTATGGCAGAATATAAAATATTAACGAATATATATGTATGTATGTATATACATCTATTGCAACTATGTTATTATACATTTTTACTCATGCTTTCTTAGTTCAAGAGAAAGTTCAAGCAAAGCGATAAGAATTGCTCAAGTTATATATGACCATTCTGTGCTTAACATGGTTCAACTAAAATGCCTGTACAATATGGTATATGCATGTATGACTGCGAGTGAACCGCATATATATAGTATGCGTTTTGTACGGAAAAAGAAATTATTGCTGAGTTCAAATTGTGTGCATATATAATTAGTTAGCCACAGTTATTCTATTGTTCTTGTAGTTGTTGCAGGTTGAAAAATTAGCAACATTACGAACTTCCCACACGCATTTAAAACCTTTAGCCTATGGACCATAGTTGTTGAGTCAGCTTGAACATTAATCGCGGTCACTTAGGCTGCCCAAAGAATTGAAGGAGGAATTGAGTCTTGTTGACTTTTGTGAGTTAGATTGTAGCCCATTTTTTCCAACTCAACATCTTCACCTCTATAACACTTTCGTTAATCGTCGATGCGGTCTCTTTGTCAGTGGCTGACATAACTTGATATAGTTTTTTACATTCCAACAGAATGCGTTGGCACATCTTTGGTGTGACTTTATTTTAACGGCTTATATATTTAAGCATCTGAACATCGGACGACGAACGTGCACTTACTCTTGCCTTCAGTCCAAACAAGGGTATGATTATCTGTGATTACTCACATTTTGGGAAATTTTCCTTCCAACTTTCGCCATGACTTATGCAAATAAATTTTCATAATTTATAATAAGTAATTAAGGGCTAAGTTAGGGTGTAACCGAACATTCTATACTCTTGCAAGAATCACTGTCCGAGAAATCCCTTCTTTATTAACCCGACTTTGTGTATTTTTACCAGTAACAAACTCAATTAACATATAACATACTAAAAATGTTTACTGTTTCACCTAACATAAGGAGTAAAGTGCTGATACTAGGTTAATTTTTCGATAAATTTTATTTATTTTTGGCACAATGGTCTTTTGTTAAAAAACACGCTCTTTCAGTTTTATTGAGATAACACACATATTGGTCAATATATACAATATTAGGTCTATGGGGGCTCAGCTAAGTATTGACTCGATTCAAACCACCTTTAAAAACTAGTCCTTAAATTTTTGAGATATCACTCCTCTAGAAGCTACTAATTTGTTAGCACCGCCATTATCGGACTAATATAGCATATTATATAGTATATACAAATTGAACGTTAAAAAGTTAGTTTTTTCAGAAAATTTTGAATTTTTCTATATCAGACTGTATTTATATATTAAGTTAGTCCATGACAAACTTCACGAAATTCCGCATGGACTACCATATTGTAAATTCGTTCACATAATTTATAATTATTCATAAGTCTAGCACGCATCACATGTATTCTGGCTTTTTGTAGTAATGTAAGTGTAATTATTATCATAGTTGAATTCTTATCTCCCACACTAGTATGGTACTGTTGACTGTCATGTACCGTGTACAGTGGATAGCATTTGTCACACATTTTCCAAGCTAAAAACGGACATAACGGTAATTGTGGTGCTAAACGAGCATTACATGCGTTCACTTAATTAAAATTGAAGAAACAATTACTACAAGTACACAGACTAGCTTTGTCTTCTTGGAATACGCATATTTCAGATGCATGTGCGTACGTATGATGTACGCAAGAATGTGCATTCTCCAAAAAAAAAAATAATAAAAAAAATAAAAAAAAAAATAAACACCACAACCCAAATGAACAAAGCCTTTCAATTAAGATGAGATGAACACTTTCCGATAACGCAAGTGCTACAGTCGAAATATTTTTGCGGATGCATTAAAGCAGAAGGAAGCTACGAAATATACGGAGAAATGGCTATATGCCATAGTTGTCCGATCTCGTCGAGTGTAATAAATAAATGAACCGCTTCTTGGCAGAATAAGTCGTATTCTCGTATTTTTGGTCCTGCCATAAGTTCTGTCATAATTACAATTATAAAAAAATATGTCCACCTTACCTTTTGCTTTCACACAAGTTCTCAAACAATGCTCGAACCTAAGGTTTTCGGAACTATAAGTTTCTGTGAAACTGTAGTTCAATGGACTCAAATTTGGTCTTCCATCCTGCTGGTAGACTTTTGCTCTGATTTTAACCCTTTTTCACAGAAGTAAAGAGCTTTAATAATATATTATATAATCGAGTAAACGATGTCTAGTTAGTTTTTGTGGTATCTACAACAGAAAAAAAGGATGAAGAGCTGCTGGATGATGACTACGTTGGACCACGATTCAGTTCGTCACGCTGATCATTTCTTTTTATACTTTATGGGGTTTCGGCATTCCCTTCAGGGTGTTACAAATTTAATTGCGAACGAATGCTCTGCATATATTTATGAAATATTTCTTAAAATCACAAACAAGTACACACTTTTATATATTTTTCAAACATATATTCAAATAAATAAAAAAATATATTTCTAATTCGAATGAACAACGTATCGGAAAGACTGCACAACACAAATCAACTCACTAACTTTTTATGCTTAAAAAATGCCAAAGCACTTTGAATGACCTCAAACAAATGTGCGGACAAATTTGTTCCGCAGCCTAGGCGGCTCCAAAAGAACATATGCATGTATAACAATAGCAGCTCAAGAGGCTGGGATGCGGGTTACACAGCAGCGAGCGCCAGAGTGCAGTGAAAAGCGCAACAACAGAATGCTACAGCAGTTCCAATGCGGCGATTGCAGGTCGTTGATTGAAAACATACGAATACACTTACGATGTTTTAAAAGCTTTTTTACTGTGTGTTTCTGTATTGCTTTTGGCACACTTTTTCTTGTCGGTAAACAAAAGCGATTTGTTTCGATCTTCTTTTATAAGTGTTAGTGAGAAAAACAACAATAAAAACACAATGTGTCTTTCTTTGCAACAATGTATTTTTTTAAACGTAAATAAAATATATAGATATACGACTCCAGAAATTGTTTTGGGTCAGGAAAACCATATACCATCTGTGTGTTTAGATGTATATTTGCAGTTTAGCTTTTTAAAAAATAATTAATTTACATTCCCTGTTAAGGACGGTACTATTCGCCTTTTTTCTTAAGAAAGAGTGCAACATGAATTTTATCGAACACAGTGTCAGTCGATTTGTTCCTAAAATTTAACATCTCTCTGAGTAAAAAAATTGTGAAGAGTCAGTTTAGTATTATGAATACGATGTATTTACCTGTAAGATGTAAAAAAAAATTTAACCACACATATTATATGATGTGAACTTAATGTAAGACCTAAGTATCTCCATTGATTTTCTAGAAACCACAGAAACCTTTATACAAAGGATGTGCTTTTTACATTCGTATAGAAGAAGCAATCAACAAATATACATCTCTGATATCTATGTAGCTTTACGAATTTGATTCTAAATGAGCAAAAAGTACACAAAATGGAACAAAAAGAAAATGTGTCAAAACAAAATATGATGGAGAGCATACTCTATAACATACTGCCAGTGAACAAACACGTGACATATACTTGGTTGGCCAGCAGTAGTATATCTTCGTTAAGAGTACCATTCAGCAAGAAATCGTTTAAAAGTTGGTAATAAGTTGACTCAGGACGAGATAGTAAGCCACTTTTAACATTTGTGTTCGACAAATGCAATGCTACGAAATATTTGTTTACTTAGTTTTGAAAGAATTTTCTGAAAATGTATGTATTGACCCGAATTTATTTATTTTTGTCTATACCAAATACTAACAAAATGTTTCCTGGGTTTCATGAATTACTTCCCACACAATAGCTAATTATACAGATATTGGTTACTTGGGGCTAGGTCAAGTTTTCGCCCAATTTTATCTATTTTATTCGGGCGATATACATATGCGGTATAAAGTCATGCAGAAGTTCGAAAATCTTTACATTAGGTTTATGGGGCTCAGGGATGTACTTTTTCGTTTCTGCCCATTTTTGACACGATGGCATAGTATTATCAGGAAAGGATCATACCTGAATTTTAATTACATATCTCACACATTGACCAACATTTTGGGTCAATATTAATTATGGGCCATTTGGACAGTTTTTGCTCATAAGGCTTACTCTAAAGGCATGATATTTAAAAAAGGGTTATATAAGAAGTAAGAGTGGTTTAGTCCGATTTCCCCATTTTTCACATTGTCGCATAGAAAATTAAGAATAATAGTGAGTTAAAATCGTGCTTGCATGTGCCGAGATATGTGATTCCCAATTTTGACCCCGGCTCCTTTTACCTCGAAAGTTAAATGTTAAGTCTTTTTACTTATTTATTGATTTATCCTACTAGTAGTTAGGAATTATCTTCCGATTTTCTTCATATTAACACTATTGATAGGGGTGCTTGTGGGTTTTGTCGAGAGCAAGTTTGGTAATTGTATCTTAAGTCGTATAAACCAAATAGAGGGCAGGGCCACGACCACCAAACTACTGTTCTACTTTGTAACAACATGTTGCAAGATTATAAAAATAGTCGGCTTAACACTGTTGTATGTAAATGCTGTAAACCACACACAAAATACTGCGATGAAGGAACGTGCTAAAGACAAACCACCAACAGCAAACAGCACTGAGAGCAACTGAAAAAAGTTTAACGAATTAAGAAGCTAAGAAATTCAACAGTATAGAGAACCCTTGCAGCATTAATGAGAAATAAAATTCGGGAAAACGTATGGAGGAGGAGGAGRAAATACTAATGGTGGTAACAAAAACTGCTGCACATTCCGAATATACTTCTAAAAAACAGGTTTAACTCGTTGGCCAGTTACTGCGTTCAGCCGGCTGTCCGTCAGCCCTTTGAGGTAAACACACATAAATATTTTTATATATGTAAGCAAATGCCTGAAAACGGACTTTCAAGCTGTTTTTTCCTTAAAAATCTGGCAAGCACGTTGCCTGTTGCAACTTTTAGCCATTGTTTGAGCAGCAAGCAAGCAGTAAGGTCACATCAGGCATTCAATGGTGATTATCTCGCTCAATTTCACTAATTCTACACATTTACTCATTTTATAGTTTTTAATTACAACCTTCTTTCTTTTGTTTCTGCGGATTCTGCTGTTGCCTCCAAGCAATCAGATTGCCCTAGAGCTCCGGTAAATAATTGCTTTCGTGTGTGTGGTTAAAACATGCATTCCTTAATTTTCCCAAGAATTTAATTTGTTTGCTTCGTTGATTGTTCATTAATATTTATGTTTTTATAGACTCCAATTTATGGCCTCGCGACATGTAATAGCAAGTGCAATAGATCAATATATTATTGCGTTGTGAGAATTATATTCATATTTATGCGGAGGACATTCATTTTATAAACCATTTCTCATTTTTTATAATTGAACCACAAATATGCAAAAAATAATAATAAGCTGAAATAATGATTTGATCTATGGATGATTTCATTTTCGAGCAGTTATTGAATATCTTTGCTTCATCATATCTTAAACTCCATAGCTGATTTTTTATCTTAGTTTTTAGGAATCAATCTAACTATTAAAAGTCAAAGATGGATGCTAAACTCAGAGTGTTAAAACAAATAAACAAAACAAAAATGTTAAAGATTTTTGAAAAATATTCGATTTAGTATCATCGGTTTTGAATAATGAAATATATTCTTGATGGAGTTAAAAACTGGAAAATGGCATTCGTTTCTAAAACACGATTTCATGTAATTTCAAATATTGACTTTACCACGAATTCAACTCTTGAACTACATATTAGCAGTCATGGCCTAACACACAATCTGCATGATTGTTGATACGAGAATGTGGTACGAATATGAATTCGCTTAAAAAAGAAAGAACAAGAAAATTGTGTGAGAAAGATTGCGTTCACACGCGAAAACCGTTGTTGCTGAAACTTGTGGTTTGAGATTTGAATATTACCATCTTTTTTGCATTTAATATGAATAAGGATAAAAAATAACTAATCAAAAATATATTTTTGTAGTGCAAAAATCATGCCTACAAAAACTTGAGAATGAAATATAATTCAGAAGAATGTTGCCGGACAAAAATTTCCGTGTGTAAACTCAGATAAATAAAACAGAAGAACAGGGAAAATAGAAAACGCGACATGAGTTATGTGTTCTGCGGCACTTGAAATGGCCATCAAATGCAACGCAACCGCTGGTTGGCTTTAGCAATTAGTGGTAGACAGAAACTTGTCTAGCAAGTCTGTACGACGCGCAACACAAACGCGAATGGAAATAAAGAAAAGAAGGAATAGCGTCATGTTTTAATGAAATTCTATGCTTTCCGGCTGCAGCAATTGTAATTGTGCTGGTGGCCAGAAATAAATGGCCGATTCCTACTCATTGCATTTATACATTTGTGGTTGCAACTATGTATGTGCCTATGATATAATCGATGTTCAAGAATTTTTATTTTGTTGACTTCAGAGGCAGTTGTTCCTGGGGCTGGTGCGTCGCTTAGCATTTGCTTAGGCGATGCACCACGACTTGTTGCTGACGCAGCGAATATTTCCACATTTTTTGGTTATGCGTTTTTAAGTATTTAGTAGGTTTTACTCTCAACAAACTGACAGTACATCTTTGGTTCATTAGATGTTCTATGATATAAATTAGGAGAGAAGTGCAAAACTTCAAACAGTAAAATAATTTTTGTAAACCTATCAGTTTGAGTTTTGAATTCGATATCAAGATGTTTTCAATATCCTTGTATGCTATAAAAACGCTAATGTGAAGGGTATTCTATAAATATATATAAATGCGTCCAAGCCGTTTTGTTTAACAATATATGAAACCAAAAAATATTTGAGAAAACCTCATAATTGGTTTGTGAGGTTTTTTGTGCGGCTGTTAAGTTGATAAAACATGCAAACTCGAAGCTTTTAACTTTAAATCCATGTACCTGTACTTCCCATCTCTTAACGCCTCTCATTAATCTTCCGATTCACAGCTTACTTCAACTCTTTGGTAAGAGCAACTGCTATTTGCACTTGACTTTCGGGAATTTCACAATTAGTCAACCTCGTTTGCCGTCAATGAAAGCAAGAGTGATGAATGTGCAGGCACACAACATATTATACAAATGAATTTTCACATTCGAATATTGGAATAACTTCGACTGTGGGGTAAGCCAGTGAGAAGATGACTTGAACCACATGCCGCGTTGATTAACACCAGCACATATTTAAGGAATTGCAAGTCGAGTTGAAATGAATGAAAAAAAAAAAAAAACAAAAAAAAACAAAAAACAAAGTGGCCTATTGTTTATTTTAATATAGAAGCATTGCAAATACTGGTTGGATGTCGAAAATGTGGCTTACTCCTAATGCGACGGCCCAAGAAAAGAAGATTTTTGGAAATTAAAAAATTAAACTACAATGAATGTTTTAAAAGCAGGAACATTTTCAATAAAAAAATTAAGTATTTTTTTGTGTTTACTACTGTAGATGATGATCTCTTTTCAGTGGATAAAACCAAAATTAAAATTCGATTTTGATCGCTCTAAGTGATATCGTGGTCCGATCTGAATACTTGTTTCGCGGATTATAGTTTTACCTTGGACAATAATCCATGTCGAAATTCATGAAAATACTTTGTCAAATAAAAAAGTTTTGCATAATTCTTTTATTTATTGCAATTACATGCTATAGTGGTCCGATATCGGTGCTTCTGACAATTGAGAACTTCTAACGGGAGAAACTTTGGCAAAATTTCAGACGGATGAATCCAAAACTGAGAGACTAATTCACGCATATCTCTAAATCGATTCAGCTCTGATTTTTTCGAAATTTCAAACTGGGTGGGCTTAAACTAGAGAAACGATAAACAACGGACATCGCTCTCTAACTCACTTTAAAAAATAGTACCTTGATGATCTGCAGAATAGTTTGTACTCCTCTACAAATAAATAAAATTGAAGGCGATTTGTTTTTTCAAATCAGATTTCAAGAATTTTGATATTATTATTGTCAAGGCGTATTCATATGGACTTATCCTTTGTAGGATAAAAATGACATGTATTATATTATATTCATATGAATGTGGATATTTACCATGTGACTATGTCAGAATAAATGTACTCAAAACTGGCAGAAGCATAGCGAGTAAGAGCAATCAGCACATTGTAGTCAGTTACTCCGGCATATGCGTACAACCGACTGCAAAATCTCTTGCTGGATTTGCTATCCAACAGTTGCCCTAGGCGAGGGTAATGACAATGGCTTAGGCTATGTCTACTATAAGATATATAAAAACACCAACTGCTTTGCGGCTTTTGTCATGAGAAGTAATGAAATGCAATGTTATGTCGCTGCAATTAAAGCTATTTTTTGTGCCTTTGAGCACTTATATTAACGCACCAGCACGTATTCTAGTTAACCTCTAGTGCTCCCACATACTTTTTTTAGAGTTTGAAGAATCTCAGCACATACTAGTACATAACTCTTAGCAGTTTTTTAGCTAACAACTAGACCAAGATTTTCTTTATGTAAAAAATTCTCACAGAGTATAATAGAGTTGAATAAAATGCACTAATTAAAAAAAGTAAGTGCCTCCAATGCTTATCGGATGTGCTGTTGGGAAGCTTATTTCAGTTCACCTGTCAACGTCGAGACATCGCTCTGCTATACAAAAGCAATTTCCTACAACTCACAGTGCAGAGTTTACTTTCTTTAACCATACTTCTCTCCTCCTTTGCAATTTTCTGTATGTTTACTGTTTGAAGAGTCTGCTCTTTTGTTTATGAATGTAAAATTAAAAGCGTGGAAGTCATCCCGGAAGACCATAAAGTGGCTGGAACAATTGCTCTTAATTCTCATATGGGAGTACATATCTTTTGTGTATATATGTACATAGGTATAGTTAAACAAACCTGAAAAGAAAGATAAAAAGATAATATTTTAGTCAATGTTTATTTCTCTTTTTCATAATAGCATAACCATTATTATGAGGAAAAGATAATATTTTAAACTTATGAAATAGTGGAAAAATAAACTGATATATTTAATTTAAATTGAGGCGCAAAAACTTTTTCTTTTGATCTATTAGATGCCCTCAAATTGAACCACGCAAAATTTATGGCCAAAAATGGTTTAACTGATTTACCTGTTTGTACTGAGAAAATGGAATAAAAGGCTTTTTATATGAAAAAATAAATTTTTAATTAAGCTAACTCAGTCTAAATTAATTTGAATTTTTATTGATTTTCGGTCCGGCCTAATGCCAATCTTCAACATATTAATATTCCAATTATAATATATTCTTATATGTAGGCATAAGCAGTACCTTTTCCCATTACTTACTTTGCTAAATTTTATTTTTAATTTGTACAATAATACCAAGACATCAATTTACCTGGAATTACTTTAAGTGAATTTTGATATTTTCTCTAGTGAATTTCTCTGAATACAAAAGAGTATTTTGATTTATTTTGACTTAAATAAAATACAAGACACTTGTAACGGTTCCATTTACCTAATTAAAGTGTTTGGAATATTAATATGCTCACATAATTTTAATGAAATGTCACTTTTAAAATGTGTTTGTGCACGTAACCGCAGTACTGGATGCAGATCGTTTTTTTTCTAGAGTTTGCATAATCCACTCGAAAGTGTAATCTGATACGAACTGATATGAATAGGCACTGTGATTTTTTCACATTTTCTGTAACTAGATACTTACATACATGTTTATGTGTTTGTTTTTATTTCAAACAAAAAAAGAATTTAAAAGGATTTTTTGCGCTAAATTTGAGTTTAGTGAGGATTTTCTAGAGTGAATAAAACCACATGTAAATAATACTTAAAAAATGTAAAAGGGGTTCTGGAATCAGAAAAATAGCCCAAAATATCTTTTAAATAATATCAAACTGCTGACAAAAATTATTAGTTTATAACCAAAATTTTCTTTACAATTAAATTATTGGGAGGTTAGTTTGGAAATATTAGGTCGGTAAACCAATAAAATACCAGAGGGGTTTACCTTATCAAACTCTAAAATGCCAAGTTAGATAAGGCTAAGCTTGAGCGTAACATAATATTTTATACTCTCACAATGATCGCTTGTTAAAAAGTTCAAAGCGGGTTTATTTTCAGGTCGCCGTATTTGTATTATAATTATGTCTATTTTCAAACCTGAAAACCTAAAAGGTGTTCGATTATGTCAACTTTTTAAAGTGTTTACATCATAGAAGAACCTTCCTACTTATCCGAATTTTATTTGTAGTATTATTTTGGGCTTAGTTATTGTACTTTATAGTTTTTCACTTAACGGCATTTTATGGGCATGGTAATGGTCCGATTCCGCTCATCTGTAATACCTTTATGCGGTAAAAAGAAATATGTGCACCAAGTTTCAGACAGACACATCAATTTGGACACCCTAAAGGGGGTTTATTATATTTGTTTGTAATACTCAGAATGAAACGTCGGAGACTTGATAAAGTATAAATGATCAGAGATAGCTGAGTCGATTTAGCACTGTTCGCCTGTTTATCGGTATTTATGCTAACTTGTCTTTATACTTGTTCTTTTATCCCAAAGAAATAGTTTGTTTGCCGGAACTCTCGGATCACTCGGATCTGGCAGAGATTATTATCTGATTTGACTCTATAATCGCCGACTTCTTTGTGAATATCGGATATAGTTGCCATACAAACTCTCAAGCAAAATCAATATAAAGAACTTGAGGTACTCTTTTAAGCGATGCAATTATCCTGTGTTAGATTAAATGATTTAGTGCTGACAGAGTAAACTTGTCGTTCATTCCGATCAGTTATTTTAGGTATATGTAGAATTGTTTACCTATCTCGATAAGTTACAGCATTCACATACAATCGTTAAGTATAAAAATCAAAAAACAGCCGAAAGCCTTTGATGCTAGCGCTGCGTACTTTAGTTTATTTAATAATTTGTTTATTATGTAAGCTTTAATAAAATAAAATAAAAAAAATAAAAAAATCAAAAGTGCACTTATTTAGAGATAACGAAAATTTAATTCAATTAATATTAAAATATCTAAGTATTATAAATATGTGTGATGTGAAAAGGTTTGTTAATTTTCACTGGAAAAATCTAATAATTATAGAAATAACTTGCTATATAATTACAACCCAGTTAAAAATTAAATAGGTATTTTACTTATGACTATTAAAATTTTCTTCTCTGGCGTGGGAATACAACTTTTACTATGGGAAAATGAAATGAAACAAGTTGTAAACCAGAAAAATAACAATTTAAATGGTAACAGTGAAACAAGTGGTAAGCGAAGAAGGAAACTAAAGAGAAAAGCCCTTAAAAGGTAAACAATAACAAATGTGAAATAAAAAAGAAGAAATATTATTAAACATGAAACAATGCAGAAATATAGAGGCAAATAAAAATAAAAGTTTTTTATAATTACAAGACAAGACAATATGGTGCATAGTGAGCATTGTGTCTGTTTTATTACTGCTATAAGAAAATATACTGGCTGGTAAAACAACTCGGTACTTATATGAATTTCAGGACTAGAGATAGAGTAGTACAAGATTGTATGAAGATGACCTGACGTGCATGACATATGTTCATATGTATGTATATCAGTCATAGAATTATTTTTTTTATTAGTTATGCTTTAAACTTTTAAATATATTGAATACTATATACATAAATGTCATTTAAAAATATTGACTTGAAGTATAAATTTTCTAAAATCCTAAAATCCTAAAATACATCTTTTTATTTTCATCTATGTTTGTGCTTACTACGTACCACTGTCCAAAGCGTTAGCAGTCAATGCAAAATGACTGCTAAACGCAGTTCAAGCTCTTTTTCATTGCCAGTTCTTTTCCACTATTTTCTCCATTTTCCATGCTTTTTTCTTTTGACTTGTTAAAAACGAATAAACAACGAGCCGCGGGAGCGTCATCATGATCTTTCCGACATTTTCACAAGCATAGGTACAAACGCACTTTTTCTGTTACTTTTGTTCCCACTCTTTCTTCCCATGTACATACATATGTATGTGAAGCGGACCCATTTATTAGCGATGTCGTCATTCTTTTAGGTGATGGCCAAGCACTGGTTATCTAATAGTTAGCGACGTTACTAAGCTGCACATGGGAGCTTACTTCAACGATTTGTTTTTCTTTTCTCTGCACATTGTTTAGCTTGTGTGAGCAAATCAAAGCTATTGTGATAGCTAATCGGTGAAAAGCAGTGTTGAATAACAGATGCATATACATATGTACATATTCACAAAACTTTTGTTATATTGTACATATAATATTGCTGAATAGTTATTTCAATATATTGATCTTCAATAGCATTAGAATTGCTTCATTCACATTTTATGATTTACAAAGAGAATTTTAGATTTGTAGAAGTATATAGTTATAATTTTGTAGTATTTGGAACAAATATGTATTAAATTTAATGTTATGGCCAATAATTGCGATTTATTATAAAATAAGGGGTTGCTATTATGTTTAAAAATGATTTCGGACAAGTGACAGCCGCGGATGGCTCGAATAAATTCCAGCCGATATGCCTAACTTTCGAGCACTTTTTGCAGCTATTGTGGCCGTATGTCAGCAATAACACGCTGAATATTCGCTTCTAAGAAGCCAATTGTCTCAGGCTTATCTGGATAGACAAGCGACTTCAAATTAGCCACAAAAAGAGTCCATCGGTTTTAAATCGCATGATCTTGGAAGCCAGGCCATAGTTCCATGACGCGGTATAATGCGCTCCCCAGAAGCTTTCCTCAATAAATTAATTGTCTCGTTGGCTGTAGGCATATAGCGTAATTCAGGAAAGAAAGTCATTAACCATGGTTCTATAGCGTTGATTGTCGGAATCGATTATCATTTCGTTTTAGTCCATTCTTCGAAAGTGCGACGCGCTTGGTAGTCGTTCGGCTTGAATTCTTTCACGAGTTGGATTTTGTGAGCACGAAAATCAACATCCTCTCTACAAATACTGCTAGAAACTATGTATAATCTATCTTTGGTAATTGATATTCTGAACTAACCTACCACTCAAACAGTAATTAGTAATGACGTATCCCCTTCGTTGTGAAACGATGTAGCCACGGGCCTTCACCCAAACGGCATAAATAACAAAATGTTTCTCCTACGGAAAATAATGATATTCATATAGAACTATGACATCGCCAACAAATAAAAAACTCGGCTCATTGTTGATTTCAATTGCAATGAAAGCAACTGTTGAGGTATTGTATAATCTTTAATTTGACTTGACTATCTAATATAAAGAGTGTGACAAATGTAAAATACTTAATTTCGATCGCATTCCGCGACATGTGCCATAATTGGACTATAAAGGAAGAATATGAAAAAGAAATTAATGGAATGATACATTCGTTATAAAATAGATAAAAAAAACTAAGGCAATGTTAGTAGTTAGCAGAATAAAAAACTAATTGAACAATAGGAAAGGATGTTTTAAATTTATTTTCATCTGTTTTTTTTTTTTTGCTATGTATTTTTTTAAATATTAGGGACAAATTAATTTGGGCAAGAGTAATTATTAATAAATGACACGCAAGACACCAATGAAATTTTTGAATTCTATGGAGACGATACTGTATCAGTTCGTGAAGCACAACAATGGTTCGTTCTCTTCCGTTCTAAAAATTACGAATGCCATGCACGATCAGCTGAATATATTTAGCCGTCCGTCTGTATATCTATTTGTGTGTAAATACTAGTGTACTTGTCCCTCAGATAACGATCAGAAATTTCGTCCAAGTCCTTTTCGTACGCGTCGCGTCTAAACCATCGATGTCAGACCACTATAGCAGTTGGCATACAAACTGAACTTTTTGTACGAAAAACTTTTTGATTTTAATAGACACCTTCACGAAATTTGGCAGGGCAAGGCAATAATGCAATCTTCGTAGAAATTACTCAGATCGGATCACTATATCCTTCAGCTGCCAACCAAACTGATTCTTTTAAGAAGTTATATGGGAAGGGCATATAGTGGAATATTTGATTGGATATCAGAAATTTAAAAATATATATTTTTGAATTTTAAAACATAAGACATAAAATTGTATATAGACAGTAAACCTTAGACGATTTTCAAGCAAAACAAGAAAAAAATTGCTCCACCAGAGAAAGATTAACGCGTTCGATGTGTCGGAGAAGATCTAATATTTGGAGGCGAAATCTCAATAAGACGCGTTTTGCTTACATATGTGTGTATGTGTATTTATATATATATATATATACATTGACCTTTTTAAAGTGATGAAATATTAATATCAATTGCTCATTGTTTACCCTGACTTATTTTCAGTCAAAAAAATGGTATGCTATCAAAGGGAATTATGAAATTTATTTTATAGTTGCGCCACAATTATGATATACAAGTATAGAAATTGAAAAGAATACAAAAGGTTCTGCTTAACACTATGGTGTAATAATAGTATATATAATAAGTGATTTGTACATAAAAAATTTTAAAAAGAAGAAGAAAGCAAGGGGCAAATGAATTATGTGCAAAACTACAAAGCAATGAGCAAATTACGCAATGCGCTTTTCAACAACGGAAGATAGGTAGGTAGGAGTGCAGCCCTATCGGGCTCAATTATACAACCGGAGATACTTTTGAATAAAATACTCCAATTAATGGTGGTTGGCTAAACTAAAATCGACATCTAAGCGTCCGTAATTATGTTGTTGGTCAAATCCTTTTACAATTATCAAAGCATAAAAATTTGGCGTGAAAGGGTCGCAAGGCACATAAATAATTATTATAATATAATTGTGTATAAAGCTATAGAAAAAATTTATATGAATCATATTTTTCTCTTTGCACCAATTGAACCGGTTGAAATAATTTTACTGTCCCATACGCTTATTTGGCATTCATAAAATATATATGTGTATATATCACAGCTGCTACTACTGATTAGAGTTATCAAAATATTGAAAATATTTATTGACATACATATGTATTAATAACGGTGACCCGAGTAGAGGTATTTTTTAATTGCCTTTTTTGACAGATCACATTTATTGAGAGAAAACTTCGGTGAGCAGATAATTTCACGCTTTAATGTAGGCCTTGTAGCGAAACAACACGCGTGTCATCCACGAGTTACTAGTCAGGACCGTAGCCGCGACCAATTTTTGAAAGACATAATCTTCAAGAACTATATGCCTAGAAATGTTCTTTGGTGATAATAAACATTTCCCATTAATTTTGAAGTTTCTGTAATTTTTCTTTAAAAAAGCAGGGAATCTCGAAATGGATCAACC
Source organism: Bactrocera latifrons (assembly GCF_001853355.1). Classification (NCBI taxonomy): domain Eukaryota; kingdom Metazoa; phylum Arthropoda; class Insecta; order Diptera; family Tephritidae; genus Bactrocera; species Bactrocera latifrons. Next base: position 36,324 of record NW_017537073.1, read on the forward strand.
TTTATATACTCGTATACATTTTGATTTTTTTATGCTCTCGCAACAAAGTTGCTAAGGAGAGTATTATAGTTTCTGTAAGTCCTAAAACTAAAAGAGTCAGATATAGAGTTATATATACCGAAGTGAACAGGGTGATGAGTAAAGTTGAAATCCGGATGTCTGTCTGTCCGTCCGTCCGTCCGCCCGTTCGTGCAAGCTGTAACTTGAGTAAAAATTGAGATATCATGATGAAAGTTGGTTCACGTATTTCTTGGCTCCATAAGAAGGTTAAGTTCGAAGATGGGCAAAATCGGCCCACTGCCACGCCCACAAAATGGCGAAAACCGAAAACCTATAAAGTGTCATAACTAAGCCGTAAGTAAAGATATTAAAGTGAAATTGAATGAAAATGAATTTGGCACATAGGATCGCATTAGGGAGGGGCTTATTTGGACGTAATTTTTTTGGAAAAGTGGGCGTGGCCCCGCCCCTACCAAGTTTTTTGTACATATCTCGGAAAATACTATAGCTATGTCAAGCAAACTCTATAGAGTCGTTTCCTTCAGGCATTTCCAATATACAGTTGAAAAATGGAAGAAATCGGATAATAACCACGCCCACCTCTCATGAAAAGGTTATGTTGAAAATCACTAAAGTGAATTCCATCTGCTGCCTTCTCTGTATAATATATACATTAGGAACCAATTATGATAGCGGAATAAAACTTTACACAAATACGGCATTTGAGCTGAGGTATCCCTTGTGGAAAAATTGTCGTGATCGGACTATAACTTTTCAATACAATTAAAATAAATGAGAATACAATTCAATACTCAAAGTACACAAATTGTTCTAATCTAATTAATTTTACAGAAAAATAAAAAATATGTAAATGACGGATAATGAAATTTCGATTATCACTTTATCATGCGAGAGTATAAAATGTTCGGTGACACCCGAACTTAGCCCTTCCTTACTTGTTTATGTTTACTTTATATGATCTTCAACTTAAGTCACAAAATAGTGTGCCAAATATGACTAAGTCGACAAATATTTTGCTTGCAACGTCGGTTAATAATTTGCTTTATTTGTGTCTGACATAATCGCGCATAAATACTATATGTATATAAACAAATATGTGCACATGTATACACATTTAATACCGGAATGAGCATACAAAAAGTATGCGTCTATTTACAAATATTTCTATTGATAACGGTAGCCCATTAATGAGTTTAAGTAGATTTCTATGTGTATATTCATGACTGGAAGATTATTAATTTACTTGTGCCAGAGTATTGAGCAGACGGTCTTTATTTACGAAGCTAGGAGAACCTATGTATGTATATGAGTGAAATAGGCGGGATAGTAAGGTGCTAAGAACATCTGCTGTGTAACTATGTCATTTTACTTAATAATTACCTGATAATCAAAATGTTGTTAGAAAACATTTATAAGAAAGAGAAAATTATCTTGTCTTATAACAAAAAAAATTACAACATGCGTCTGGTAAAATGCGTCACCCACCTCTTCATCTGAGGTAAAACGCTGCCTTCTTCTTTAGAAAGAAGTCGTCGAGGCAACCATTTGTTTGGAAATTCGAAGCACCGTTATCGTATTCTTTTAGCATTTCTTTTGACAAAACTCGGAATATAACTTGCAACCTACGTATTGAAGATAAAGCAGTTTAAATAATTTTTACACTTTCCTTACATATTGCTAGGCTAAATTCTATCTTCGCAACACTAAAAAATAATTTTATAATTTGGACAAATCCACTCCACTCAACTTAAAACAGACCTGTCGTTTTGTAACAATTACTTCTGATCATAATCTTTTCAATATACGAGTACTCTTTTCAATATTATCAATTTGTAACGGTGACTTGCTTCTGCTTAATTCAACAGGTAACACTTTGACAAGTAACAAGGAATTCATTTTAAAATAAATTTAGCTTTCTTGAATATAAAGTGATAAATTAATTACTCAATAAAAAATCAATAAAAGAGCAAATGTCAAGTATCGATAAAAGCTTTGCAAATAATACAATTGTATTATAGCTGTCACGACACTCAGCATTAACGCTAACTCAATGATTAAGGCCGAAAGCAGAAGCAAAATTCATTATATGTATGGGGGAATTAGTGTGACAGTTAGCAATTTCAAAGTGCAGGGCAGGATAATGGCGTGAACATGCTGAGTTGAGCAAATACATACATATATGAACTGCACTGCCTCAGTTAAGATGGCTAGGCAAGCGAACGGATCCGAGAAATTCAACTTGTTTACAGGAATGTTATGTAAAAATGTAAAACAAAGTTAATTTCGCTTTACGGCAATATCCTTCCTTACCATTGCAACATTACAATGCTCTCTAAAATTGCCAACTTGTAGTGATGTTAGTTTATTAGGCAACAAAAGTCAGATGCTAACATAAAGCCTGTTAAAGTGTGCGAGTATTATGGTTGATATTATGACTGCACACGAGCAACTTCTTATATAACAGTGCGAATATGTCCATTGGTAGCTCACGTCGCTGAAAGTTGTATTTAATTTTTAGCTTTTTTTCTCTCTGGCTGAAAGTAGTCGTATGTTTGCTTACAAATGGGCATATGAAAATGTGACGAAAAATAAAGCTGAAGTAAGCCTTGCCAGGACGGTAATACCCGGGACAGTAAAATACCATAAAAGGAAAGCAACTTTGCGTTCTTGTAAACCATATACCAATATGAGGAATAAAGGAAACCACAAAAACCTATCTTTATAAATTTTAATAAGTTTGCCTCGTGTGGAAGGGGACGTGCTCTCAGATTGTAGAAAATGTCCATATGGTGAAGAAAGGACTGCTCTTCAACTAAAGCATAACAAGTAATCGGCTTCGTTGTCATGGCCGAATTGACCGAATTAAGCTACGAACTCTGTCCCATTTACCATATTCTTCAGATAGTCCTCATAGTAGCCCTTAAAATATTTCTTTTTCAGACTGGTTAAAGTTGTTGGTAGATAACTAGTATTAAGCTCAAATGAGATTCCTGATCGCTATCGTATTCAGATATAAATATGCATATACTTTTAATAGTAGAACTTTATTTGAGAATAAAATGAAAATTGCTAACCTTGTGTCCGCTTTAGTATGAAAGTATTTCACAAGAAGAGTAGCATTCTATTAACGCTATTATTAAGAACGAAAGACATATATTCATTTGTGATAAACGGACAGGTTCAACTGAAATAGTGGAAATAGTATAATTTCTTGCTAATTTTTCGAAAAATTTAGTAAGTTGATCATAGTGTCGATAACCTCCACTTCAAAATTTCTTCAGATATAACCGAATTTCGTATTTATGTCGTTATGCCCTTATGTGCTGAAAAAATTAAAAATATCATATTCACCATAAGATCTGCACCAGACAAAAAACCACCGGAAATACCTGAAGGCGCAATTGGTTGTACTGTCCTTCGTAAATTCTACGACTCTTTAGTACAAAAACATACCTGTATACCTAGATACATGTTTCACAGTGCATGCTTGTAGTTTCTTTGTGTCCTACGGTAACGTTTACTTGACGTTTGAGCGTGGAATATTTGTAGTAAGAGCCATATAGTATGTGTCAATCGTGCACATGGCCACGTTGAGTAGCTGCGAGAAATTGTTGCTGAACGCATGAAACTCAAATGCAAATGTGCGCCGGTTGTCAGTAGTCGTTAGTGCTTCGCACTGTCAGCAATTGAAGTTATGCTATGTTTGGTTTAGGTTGGGTTTTAGGTACATATTACTGTGAAGAAGTCTTTGGTGTGTAGTGCGTGAAAAGCAAGGAATATGTACATACGTATGTGCGTACGAATTTGTAAGAAGAACTTGGTTACTTTGTGTACTTTGGTATGGTTACATATCTGTTACTTTTATTTCTGAATGGTAAAACATTGGCAAACAAAATTGTTTCTTTGCGCGATTTTGAATAATACACGAAGTGCTTGTAAGAAAATAAACAAAATGTTTGGAAGGCATACATTACTTTGATGACAAAGCCGTTCGCATCACTGTGACATAGCAGTATAACAGTACAGAGAAACCGCAGACATCATTCACACAAGGAACTACCATTTGACGAGACGCGAAAGCGTCGTCAGTTAAGTAGTTAGAGCTCTCAATTAATTTTAGTGCGCTGTAGTGAAGTAGTGTTAGGCAGATATGCGTGGCAATTTCAAAATCGTTCCTTTGTGCTAAACACAACTCTTTTTTTACACGGTAGATACGTTCCTCAGAATCCGTGTAAAAAAAAAAGTTTAAATGAAGAGGCGTTTCCGTATAAGATGAAATAAAGAACTATATTTACTTCGAAAAACCGTGTAAAAAATGTTGACAACTATAAAAATTCAGATATGCGTACAAATTGTATGTTCATATGTCATTTTTTGAGCATTAAAACTTAAAATACATAAATCATACAGGTGAAGAATTGGTAGATTAAAAATATTAAATATTAATATTGCTACATAATTATTCGTCGCTACTTGATAACAAGCGCCATTGTTTAGGACGAACTGGACTAAAGTCGGTATCATCGCTGGAGATATCCAATTCAGCAATGTAAATATCATGCGAACAAAATATGTAGGTAAGAGTTATAGAATAAGGAGATTTCCCAGTTATCACTATGTTTGTTCATTTCTGTAATTTTTCTCAAACGTGTAACTTCAAATCAATGTAAAAAGAAACCGTGTAAAAAGAAACCGTGTAAAAAAAGGGTTTTTTTTGTGTAACATATGGCAGTAAGCACAACTCAACGAAGCTATGGTATAATATCCTTTACAGGATATTTTTGATGAAGATATTTAGTACTATTTTGGTCGAACAGATCATATAGCTAGCAAATGTTATAGTGGTCAAATTTAAAAAATATGTTAGGAGATTCTCTTCGACAATAATCTATTCTAGATTTCGATAAGATAATTTGTCGAACATAATAGTTTTCCATATAAAAATTTGTTATCCGATCCGAATATTTTTTTCAGAGATTGCACATGCTCTATAGGCAATGCCTACCGACAATATTCGTGAAGATATCTCGTCAAATAAGCTTTCCGTACAAGGACTTGCTTTTGATCGATAAATTTGTGTGGCAGATGAGTAGCTTCTTGGAGACAAAAGGATTTGTGCAAAGGTCGATATTTCAAAATTGTTGATGATTTATATAGATATGTATAAATTTATAAGGTGATCGACGTTTCCTTTTATACCTTATTCAGGGTATTAATATTTCGTATGATTCTCAAGTAGAAAACAATACAAGTCTGCTTCCGTAAAAATGAATTGTTGTAATGACTTGCTTTAAAAAATTTAATCTTCCTTTCTTACGTGCAAAAAAAGAAATATTTTTCTCGTAGTTTAAAAAAAAAAAATTAAATTCTTTATCACTATTTCGTATTTACAAATATATGTTTTATTGTTTAAGTTAAAAAAATCAATCTTTTAGTCAAAAACATTTTTTCATTACAATAATATACCAAACATAATAGACTTTAAAATATCAGTGAAACCTGACTGTCCGCTGTTGGGCGTTGCGTTAAAAAAACTTGATATATTTCTGAAAATTTTGGTATACTCCTTAGCAATTTAGATCGCTTTAAAATTTGTTATGACCGCATATGATAACCGGAACATAACCACTCCCAACACCTCTATTTAGATAATATTAGGTTGTCAAAAAAAGTCCTGCGGTATTTTCGCTAGTTGGCGCTGAGAGCGCGTAGTTCTATCGTTTCTATCATTAATTATCGTTTCTTTTAAGTCGTTCGTGAGTTATAGCGTCGCAAACATGGATCAAAATAAAGAGAAAATACGGCATATTTTACAGTACTACTACGATAAAGGCAAAAATGCATCTCAAGCCGCTAATAAAATTTGTGGAGTTTATGGACCCGATACAGTTTCCATTTCCACCACACAATGATGGTTTCAACGTTTTCGTTCTGGTGTAGAGGTGGTCGAAGATGCGCCACGCTCCGAAAGGCTTGTCGTCGAAAATTGCGATAAAATCGCTGAATTGGTCGAAAGAGACCGGCACAGTAGCAGCCGTAGCATCGGTCAAGAGCTGGGCATGAGTCATCAAAAAAATTTTATGAACAATTGAAAATTCAATAAAAATGCCGCAAGACTTTTTTATATGTATACAAAATCCATTGGAGATTGAAAAACTTCGAATAAAGTACATTAGAAATCAAATTAAGCCCTTTCTCTGACCTTAGTACTAAATTCATTCATAAGTTTTTCTATATGCAATCGATTATGAAAACTCTGTAAATTACAGTTAAGTATGTATTAATATCACTAATAGGGGGAAAAAGGTATATAATTCTTAAAGTTTAGTAATGCTTAGTAAATATTGATAGTTAAATTTTGAATTAATTTTTTTCTTTTTACTTAATTGTGGTTAATAAAATATTAAAGTTATGTAGAGGTGTTAAACAAGTATAATGAAGACTTAACCTTTTATGATCACCAGCCAGTAATAATATTTAATGTGATTAGGGAATTTAGTTTATTTGATGAGTAGTAACTAGTTTTCTGGGGAACAGCTGTTAAAAATAAACAACTCGTTTCGTCAGTTTCTCGTTATCTCATTAATTGTTCTTCTTTCCAGAGGCTTCAAGGACGTCCGGTAAGTGTTGTTTTTGGTCTATTTTTACTCTGTTTTGGTATTTTTACTCTTCTTTCTCTACATTTTTAAAGAACTTTCAAACAAGTTATGACTTTTTGGATTGTATCACGTGAAAAAGCATCTCATCTTCCATCCGAATCAAATAAAAAGTAGAAATTGATTTTTTGACACCTAAGCCCCCTTTCCGTAGACCAGGTCACATATATCGATAGACAAATACAACTAAGCATGATGGCTGAGAAATTAGCAAATGACTACCCAAGCATTTCAGTGTTGGATTGAATATTCGCTTTATCGGTTTACTTTGCTAAAATGAAAATTATTGTGCTAATGCGCGGCTTTAGGCATTTATGAACATTATTTTTCCATATTCCACAGGTAAATCTTCAATGGTTTTCAGAAAATCCTAGTTTTATAAAATATATTTTCACCCACAAAAAGCAATTCATTTGAGGTTTATTGGTATGAGAGTTTGGTGTTTGCTAATTTGGCTGAAGGGAACAAGCTGTATAATATTAGACTGTTAACACATGTGTATGTAGAGGTGACGGCTTTAAGTGCATTGAGGTGGGAAAAAGGGCTAATTTGCCGCTGGCCGGTGGCCGAAGAAATGAGTCAAAGGCGTACCGTTGATAAACATCCACATCACATTCGTACCGAATTTCGCTGATTGTAATTTGTGGATGGGAGGCATTTTCAGGTTAGATCAATTATTATTTTTCCCTAGTAAGTATCAGCCTTTAAAGAAGGTAGATGGTAAGCTGCTTAATAAACATAGAAAAATGTAATCTAAGATGAAATTTTACCAAAATATATAGTATTAATACGTGTATAGACAAATATCTGAGAGAATGTCAAATCTATTACCAACTTAATTGAATTTATAATCATTAAACATATATATTTTGTAATTATGAAGGAGAAATAAAAATAAAAAAATAATTTAATGCTTCACCATAACAACTTATGCCCCAATCAGTGTTAAAGTAATACAATATATGTATCAATATACTGTGATTTTTCAAATATTCAAAAATAGAATTATTCCGTAGAGAAAATTATCCTATCTCGCAGGAGCCGTACTAGTTAATTGCTTAATATTAGTGTACTTAGTATAATTACTGGAGTCGGAATTGGTAGCAGTTTTGTTTACTTCCCTTCATTACTAGTCAACTTGAATTCGTTCTAAAGCGGTAGCCTTATTACGAAAACGCAACCAATAAAACATAGTTTCATATAATGTAGATCTCTAATATTTGTTACTTATTCAATAGCTACGGCATTGCACTGTGAAGCAAAAACTGGTTTTTAAATTCAAGCAGCGTATACCATTTTTGGAATACATTTCTTACTTCTCATTAAATAAATTCTAAGTTCAGTTTTTTATTGATTACATTATATTACGTACAAAATCACAAAAATTACAATATTTTTTCAATCTGAGTAGTTTTTTCCTTCTCCTGCAGACTTTTGAAAAGTGATGTTAATCGTTACTAAATTTTAGATTACGATATACTGCTCTATGTATGTTATTTGTATTGTGAGCTAAACGGCGTGTGATCGTTATCTAGTCACGGTAAATACGTTATTTGATTTAATAACTGCTTTCGATTCGCCAAGACGACAATCGGACGACCTTTACCAGATGCTCAAGCCGCACTTTTGATGCAACCCTGCGCTAATAAATCTTATGATTCTTTCTTAGTAAAACCCTGTTGCATTGAAGATAACGGCTTTACCATTTTAATCAGGTATCCCTAAGCTCTTTTGTAGGAATTCAACTCGCTAACTTTGCCGTTGCTATACAATATCAACTATTTGCTGCTTTCCTCTACTATTACTTGCTTATTGTTGTTATATGGGTTTCATATTTATATGAACGTCTATCATAGGAACAAATATCGATTTTTTTGTTTTGATTTAGAGGTGGGAAGGAAATGACTTTCGATAAGTGCAGTTGATATAATTTGTGTATATGTGTAAACCTTTATTAAATGTAATGACGTGTAATTTTCTCTTCGTTGAGATACATTTAGCTTTGAACATTTTATATTTAATAATTGTTATGTATTTTTAAATATCTAACTCATGATGTATTTATATCAAATATCCACAATTCAATACTTTACGTGTTTGTGAACTATTCTACTCTCTCTCCCTCTGTACATACATATGTGTGCATGTATATATGTATACAAGTATAAGTAAATTCAAGGCGACACTTCTTTTAGACCGAAAACTAATTAAGCTTAATAAAGCGAAGAGTTTGAGCGTAATATTACTGTACTATGAAGGAGAATGGGATATCTGTTAACTAATATGCCCACAATTAAATTATTCATTAGCGTTTAGGCACGCACTAATGACTAAATATAGGCACTTATAACTTCACACGAAACGTGAATTTTTCCACAATTATTGGATTTGAGCATTTGGCGAATGATTTCTGTCATCTTCACATGTGTAACAAAAATTTTTAATTGATACGGTTCTCCCCAAAACAAAAATGGTTTTTTCACAGGTCAGTGCATGCCATATAAATTGCTTGTCATTAAAGTAAATGAAGGCGTAATTCCGTCGTCGTAACCAAAAGCCGCCAGTGTGCTTTCTTAGACCGGCATTTGACATAAATATACCAGTTTAATATCCAACAAACACTCACGACTACGCTAACAAAAAAAAAAAATACATACCTGAACAAAAGCAGCTGCCAATGAGGCTGAGCATCAGCCAGACATCGCTTATAATACATAAATTCAATTTAGATGGCACTTTACAGCGACTATATGTCGTGCAGTTTTTGTTGTTGTGGAAAAGCACTGAATTGGATTTTTCTAAACATCGCTCGCATTCCTCCATGGCTGTTTACTTCTTGGTTTTGCGTTTGTTTGAATTTATGGAACTGAAAACGTCAATTGTTGTTAGTATTGTTGTTGTTGTAGACACTGGAAGAGGTGAAGTTGTAGTGAACTTGGGAAAAGAATTATTGCAATTCTTTTACAATTTGCATTCAGATCACAAGGCATTTAATTAAATTTTTTTATTTTCACAAACGATGAACAATACTAATTTTCTTTATTTCTTGTATTTTTGCACATACACCTCTTCGGTGCCCTAATTTGTATTAAAACTGGCAATGCTGTTAGTCGTTTAGAGAGCACGAGTGAGCGTTTTCGCAATTTTTAGAGATCGGTGATCGAAAACTCGTTACACAAACATACGGCACAATGTTGAGAGTTGCCGACGGTGCAACTAACACCTGGTTTTCGTCGACATTCATAACAACAACATCGCGTATGACACACCTGCCTGCTTGCGCTGGAACGGCATTTCCCCGCACGTAAACGAATATTACCGACAGGCACACACACACACTTAGCAGCGACTGCGCTCAGGTAAGCAAGCAAGCGCATATGTGCGACGCGTCGGCTGTGTGTGTGCGCGCGCGACTCATCAAATTCACAAGAACGGCAACAACAATAAACACTGAATTATTCACACAGCTGCATCGTTTTCACACAGATACAAGCACAATCCCAATACTGGAATGGCCAGTAGTACACTGTTCATTTAGTTTAGAATTCTCAAGCCCTTTTCTTCATTTACGACCTTTAATTATGGAATGTATGCACCAGAACTTGATTTATGTATGTATAAGCATGTACACATACGCTTAATATTTTATTTTCATTTCACATTTGGTATAAAAACTTCGACTTTTTATAAGAAGTCACGCATACACTAAAACACACATTTCGTTTACAATTTAATTGCTGCTGCTTATAATACAAGCATTTGGAAACACTCATCAAAGCATTTTTATTAGATACCAATTGTCGAGAGGTTTTAATTTTTTGTTTTCGTTGATACTATTCAATTTAAAACATCTTTCACTTATTTAATATTTATATTTCGATTTGTACATCTTGCATTTTCACAACGCACCGAACGAAAAATTGAAAAAAGTCCACAATTAAACTGCCGGCGAGCGTGACTTCAGACAACACTTATGTTACCCACAACATAGCACAACGAATTCTATTCACCATCAGCGCAACAAAGAAGACAAGAACTGCAGCGGGCGCTATATTTACTGCTCAATAACTCAACTATGAAACTCACCACTGTATATTCAGGGGAAAACGAGATATACTCATTGTTTGGGAGAGAGATTATGGGTGCCACTCAAAGTTGAGTCAAGATTAATTTTATTTTGAGTTTTATATTTTCAAGTGTGGTTGAGTGTGGTTACATTGAGTAGAATCATGAAGATTTTCACCATATTATATGGGAGGTTGTGGTATTTAGGAAATCAAACTTTTCAACATTACTACTTTTTTAATTTATATTATGCGATATTTGTTTTTTTTTTTATTTTGCATATATGAATCGTTGCTAGTAAATAGTTTTATTTACTTTTCCTCTCCAAACTGTTTATATAATTTGACTTTTATATACATACAGGTGTGCAAAAGTTGACGGTTGCGCATTATCGCACACTGATAGCAACAAGTGTCCGGTCAAGTTCATCGTAAGAAACATTGGATGGGGCAATAAATGTCGTTTTATATTTATTTCAATTACCATTTTAAATATCAAAATTACCACGAGTTCGTGACCAAAGAAGCATCAATTCTTTAACCAATAAAATAATGTAATGAGTTTAAATATTTCATATTATTATCTTTTAAGTAACAGTTTAAACTAATTGTCTGGATGTTCTATCAAAATTTGGAAAAAGCTTTTTTCTAAATTCACACATTTAAGAGAAAAGAAAAAATAAACATAAATACTTACATATGTACATATGTTAACGTTTGGTCGAAATTTGGCCGCGTTTCACCAAACATTTGTGGTTTTTCATGTTAATTGGTTAATAGTTTTCACCACCAGACTTAAAGAAAGGAAAAGTTGCAGTACAACTCAGTAATAAGTTCAAAGCTAAAAATCATCTTTCGCAAAAAATACTTGAATCCATCTCAAAGTCTCATGGACTAAAGAACGTTCAAAGTAGCGTACACCTTTGGGTATGTTAGGTGGATAAGATGCAATGCGTACGGGTTTTGTCCAGATAGATAGTAATAGGACTGAGTCATTCTCCGGAATAGCCCTGAGCACGTAGGTGCATGCTGCTTGGATCCCCTCTGTTGTCTCAAAAGAAAAGAAAGATTGCCTCTTTGTCTCGGGATCATACTCAAAGATCCATGACCTGTGATTACGTTATTCAAGTCACTTTGACACAGGCTCAAATTTTGTTGGAACACTTCCACTCGCCTCAATTTCTGGCCGGCAGTGATCACTTTTTGAACCATCGTTGCGGACACCTACGCATGCTCAAGTGCTCTGTCACAATTTAAATAAATAATATAAATATAAAATAGATTTTGATAAATTTAACATCTGTATAACTAAACGAGTACTTAGTCGATGGTTTGAGTTCAAAACTTTGCGCACACGAGTCACATTGTCGCTGTTTGTCCTAGTCGAAGATCTCCCAGCACGGTCTTCTTCAGCGACCTCTTGCCGGCCCTAAAATGAAAATCTTTATCCTGACTCTCCAGATGTTGGGAGATAACCGCTCGTTCGTTTGCTAGGAACGCACTCTACCCAGTCCCGTCGGTGCGCGCACGCCCTGAAGTAAAGTAACGGGGGAAGAAAATCAGTCCTATTCCTTTCCCTAAAAACCCTGTATTGCTAAAATGAAATAATTGTTTAAGTCATATATTAAGAGTTTGGAAATTGATAAAAAAAACATAAGTGTTTGACATGTACACAGAATAAATTTTAAACAAGTAAGGAAGGGCTAAGTTCGGGTGTCACCTAACATTTTATACTCTCGCATGCCAAGTTTCATCAAAATAGACAGACATCCGGATTTCAACTCTACTCGTCACCCTGATCACTTTGGTATATGTAACCATATATCTGACGATAAATACCGTTATTAGCAACTTTATTGCGAGAGTATACAACTGATGCCCTCTGAATTACATGGAAATATCTGAGAGATTTACCGATATTTTCGGTGAAAAATTAAGTTAGGTTAGGTYAGGCACTGAGTTCTTCGTGTTCGATATCAGGGACCTTGAAAAGTTATAGTCCGATCACGACAATTTTTCCACAAGGGATACCTTAGCTCGAATACCGTATTTGTGTAAAGTTTTATTCCGCTATCATCATTGGTTCCTAATGTATATACGAGTATTATACAGAGAAGGCATTAGTTGGAATTCAAAATAGAGTTATATTGAACCGATTTCACCCATATTTCGTACATGTTATCAGGGTGTTAAGAACATATTATATACCGAATTTCATTGAAATCGGTCGAGTACTTCCTGAGATATGGTTTTTGGTCCATAAGTAGGCGACGCCACTCCCATTTTTAATTTTTAAAACAAGCCTGGATGCAGCTTCCTTCTGAAATTTCTTCCGTAAAATTTAGTGTTTATGATTTTCAGATAAGCTTTGTATGGGAGGTGGGCGTGGTTATTATCCGATTTCTTCCATTTTTGAACTGTATATGGAAATGCTTGAAGGAAACGATTCTATAGAGTTTGGTTGACATAGCTTTAGTAGTTTAGTAGAGATATGGACAAACAACTAATTGGGGGCGGGGCCACGCCCACTTTTCCAAAAAAAAATACGACCAAATATGCCCCTCACTAATGCGTTCCTTTGTGCCAAATTTGACTTTAATATCTTTATTTATGGCTTAGTTATGACACTTTATAGGTTTTTGGTTTTCGCCATTTTGTGGGCGTGGCAGTGGGCCGATTTTTTCCATCTTCGAAATTAACTTTCTTATGGAGCCAAGAAATACATGTACCAAATTTCATCATGATATCTCAATATTTACTCAAGTTACAGCTTGCACGGACGGACAGACGGACGGACGGACAAACGGACAGACAGACATCCGGATTTCAACTCTACTCGTTACCCTGATCACTTTGGTATATATAACCCTATATCTGACTCTTTTAGTTTTAGGACTTACAAACAACCGTTATGTGAACAAAACTATAAATAAATATATATAACTTAGCAACTTTGTTGCGAGAGTATAAAAAGTAGAGCAGCCATGATTTCAACCCTTGTGGTTGTTCGAAAAATAAAACTATGAGGTGTTATTGATAAGTGTGAATGTAAATAAATTTTAAAAAAATTCTCTTAATATTAATTTCAAGTTTTCGTATTTTGTTGCTTTATGCGATATAAAGATATTTAAAAAATATTCACCGCATATTTCAAGTAAATCGGCTGATTAGAACTTGAGATATTGTGGCATCGAAAAAGTAGTTCCGAGAAAAACTCATTTAAAGTTTTAAGTTAAGTTGCCTGTCGTTGCAGTCGTCCGCTAACGACACTAAAACGGCTATAACTCCTGAAAGAATTTGAATTTTGAAATTATCATTATTATAATATTTGCCTGAAATGTCTGAATATTGAAACATTTATTATGATTTTTTCGCCTTTTTCAAATTTCTAGACGGGAAAATCTCGTTAATACATTTATCGCTAAATTGCTTTAAAGTTTTTTCAAAAAATATTTATTTCATATCACGTGAAATAGTTTGGAGGACAATACTAATCTCGCATTCATACAGAGTAATGATATTATGAATGGAAAAAATGAAAAAATAACTCATTATAAAAAGTCGTAAGTTATACCTTTGCAAAAGCTGAAGCATAAAGTTTCGGACAGGTAAATCAACTTTAATGCATGATGTGACTGCCTTTGATATTCATTACTCTTGTCCATATTCAACTGTTTCATAAATATTCAACTGTTTCATGAATAAAGATTGGTTGAAATGTACATGCTATAAATTTGCATAATAGTAATTGCAACCAACTTTTGGAAATAATGCGAGCGAAAGATTGTAATGGATATAATAAAAGTACGTGGATCGCGGAGATGTGTGATGTGTGAAGTGTTGAAAGTGTCCAAAACTATTTACATATTTATGTTTATGCACGTATTCAATTCATTTACTAATATTCAGAGTTTTATTGCATTTTCATTAATTTCACAAATTCTTCACTCGCTTACCGCAACCGTTAAAAGATGACTGACAAAAGTACCATAGAGTGGTGATAACAAATTCGCCGCGCATACATAGTTAAACGGCTATAAAAATAACATTAAAGAAACAACTTATATTGTGTATACTGTTTTATTGTACAGCAGATGCGAGTATATGTATATTACATATATTCTGATTTATTTAGAACATTGAAACTACTCATTGAAACTTTTGTGTGATCTGACTCTATTATACCGTTTAGGTCCTTGAGTGAAAATCTTAAACGACGTCAAAGGTCTTTGCTAAAAATCTATTGTTACATATTTGTGTAATACATAGGTTAGTTTAAGAGGTTGTTCCTAATACTGATATCATGGAAGGATGCCCAAAACTCGCCGATAGACTGCCAAGATGTTTAAACCTGAGCCTTGCAAAGGTCGGACAATTTGAAAGAAAACTATTGGATGTTTCCACCTCATTCTTCTCCATACAACTTTTAGCCTTATCACATCAATAGAATTGGAAAATGCTCCTGAAGCTTCGGTAAAATGATATCCTCTTTTCCTCGATCAATATTTGAAAAAAGTCCCTCCATACGCCTTTCCTTCCCTATTCACAATTTCAGATCGTCCGTAAATTATTTTAATATTTCTTTCATTATGTTTTCATACACTTTTTTTTATAATTTTCTGCACTAGTCTGTCATATTAGTCATTTCGATGTATACAAATACACACACATGTTAGTATGTCGTAAAAAATAAACAAATAATTCTACAAGAGTACTACTTATGTGATTTGAATAAATTACTCTTAAAGGAGATCGATCTTCTCATTCTCAGTAAATATATGTATACATACATCTAAATACAACGGAAGAGTTTTTAAGCGTTTCTCAATTTCCCGCTTACTGGAATAAAATGAAATATATTGTAATGGAAATTGTCTGCGTTTTCCATAACTAAGTTTCTTTTGTTGCGTAAATTTGCTGAGCGCAGCTCAAGTTCTTCAACGAAACTTAACTTACGCCCAAATGTATTAAAGCGCTAAATTAAACAAATTAAGTTCGTAAAGCCGAATTGAACTAATTAGTTTAAGTGGTACTATATCATTTTTCAACATACAGACTCTCTTTAATTGGTAAATAAATACATACACACTTCGTTTGTGTCACGCATTAAGCGCTCATACGCTGTCGTAACTTCCAAGAGTCGCATGAGCGTGAGACTGTTTCTGCTTGACAATTCCTATGGCCAATTTCTTTTAAATAACTTAATTATTGGTTGATCAAAAGTTAAAAATTAGACTTTGAACCCATTACTACTTTATATAGCTGTATATATACTTAATTTGCTTAAGTATAAATATAAAGTCGTTCTGTTAGCGAGAATACTTCCAAAGCTAGAGCTAAACTTAAAAAGTTTCATACCGGAATTCCTTATCATTTCTGCGAAGTTTTTGATCCGAAGGCTATATACAATATGTACAATAAGTCACTTTGATGAATGAGTGTAAAAATAAAGTCTATGCGTAAATGCAAGATATCTGTTAACTAAAATATTTTTAAAATATTTTTACGTAAAATTTTTAAATTATTTAAGTCAACATAGATTCCACGTACTTTCAAGCAATAATGTTGCAAACCCTCCCATAACTTTGAGAACCAAAATATTTGTAAAGAATGCTGTACCGAAAATAAAAATGCATTCATACTTGTATGTGCAGTCATTTATCGAATATCTGTTGAATATTTATTTCTACAGGAATTTCGTTCATCCATATGGTATGTTATCTGCAACACAAATAAGAGCTTTCGTCACTCTGAGAGTGAATCTTAGTAGCTTTAAACTCAGCAGTGTTCAATGGTGTCAAATACAAATTCATGTATGAACTTTCAATTAGAAATTATTTTTACATTCATAACAGAGTAAAAAAGTGTCATTTATCGGTTTTTTAGAACTCGTTAAACTAATAGAGATAAACGTACTCTGAGGAGGTTGGTATAGCAGATGGGCGGAATTGGACCATTGCTACACTCAAAAAATGGTGTTGATAGAAAACCAGTAAAGTGTTGGAACTAAGCAACAACTTAATATATTAAACTCTTATTTATTATAGGGAATCGCAGTAAAGAAAGACGTTTGTGCTTCTAAAATTATAAAATTATGGGCATCTAACTAACCAGTACAGCTACGGTAGCTAAAACAGCTGGGAACAAATTTTTCTAGCACCTCTTCCTTTTGTGCGAAAATGGCTGAAATAGGATAACAAGAACATCCCGTTTAAATAAAAGTATTATGTTGGAACTTGCCACAGAAACACCCATTAAAATTAACAGTATAGATATCATGGAGGATAGTTAAATATCAAATGAAACTCGAATGTGAAAAGGGAAGATACCTTTTTCACACAGCCAAATACATTGTGCATCATTGTAGTCGGCTTTTCATCGAAAAAATTGGTTAGTCTGTGAGATATCTCTATAAAATTCAAAGAAAATAATTTTTGTTTTAACTGTATTGATTCAAGATGTTGAGGGAAACTGTAAAATGAATGTACGATATGAAAGTAAAAATGTTTGGTTCCACCTGAACTTAGCTCTACCTTAATTTCAAAAATTGTATTAATCTTAGGCCATATATATCGGATTTAGTTCAAATATGCGCCGTTTCCTTCGATAATCTGTTTCCATCTAGACGGCGACTTAATAATATCCCGTTCGAGAGCAATAACTGTACATTACTTCACCATACAATGCAAGCATGCAAGCACTGCCATTTCTATGGCAAATAATGTTCGTGCATGCTTCACATTTCAAGTACCACTTGTGTTTACACGTATCTCGTTGATATTGATCGCAGCAGTAAGGAAAACAATTCTCGTAATGGAGAAATAGTAGCTATTTTTGATTCGCCATTACTTTGCTCGTTTTTTTTTATAGTATATGATTTACACTTAAAACAAATTATAATAGTTAATAACTTAGGGGTTCTTAAACGTACTGTAATTTATACAGAAATTTAAAATTTAGATTAGTAAGGAACTTAAGTTTCCTTTAGTAGTTAGTGATTTTTGAAATATGGACACGTTGAACATATTTAACGAAATATTTAAACTAATTTTTTTGTTTTCTTGGGAATATGTCCAATTGAAAAATGTGTAATAACTGTTCTCAAACAATCGTTGTTGTTCAAACGCTTAGTTAAATATATTTTTCAAAAATCTTCAATTATAGAATTATTTGTCATTTACTTTGTTTATTCAAATAATAATTTAATTCAACAAATCGTTATCAAATGGTGAATTTGCAAATGCTCATGTGCATTTAAACAATTTTCGAATGAATAATACAAATAGTAGCAAGGACGAGTGCAAATATTCAAGTTGCTGCGAAGTTATTCATAACAATTACCAATGTTTTGAATTCCAAATTAATATATATATATATATGTCCATATGTATAATTTATATGTTATATATGTTTAAGAAAACGTTCTAAAAGCAGACAAAGAAATGTGCCACATACTTAAGTTTGTATTCATAATGTTCCTGAAAGCAATGATAAATGGTGAAATAATGGTATCTGGTTATGAATGTTAATGAAGTATTATTATATCTGGAAATTGAGTTTCTGATGCTGAGTTTTGTGAAATCAATATTAGTCAAATATCAAAATTAACATGTAAAACAAGCTGAATTTTCAAAAATAGCTGATTTGTAAAGGTAATATATAATATAATACAATACAATATTAAACTAGGTTGTCAAATATCTCCCTTTCGCTTTATTCAATGCTTTCTAAAAAGTTTTACAGTGATCGGATTTAGTTCAAATATGCGCTGTTTCATTCGGTTATCTGTTTCCAACTTTAGAATAGCTCCCTCGTAGAGCCCCCCTCCTTATATGCGAAGAATTTGGTCAGCCACTTTTCACAAGCCTCTTTTGAGTTCAACTTTATACCAACAAGAGCGTTCCCCATGGACAGGAACAGGTGGTAATGGCGTTGTCCTGATGGAACACAGCACCCTTCCTGTTGGCCAATTCTATACGCTTCTGGTCGATCGTCTGCTTAAGCGGTTCGCAGTAGATGGTACAATTAAGCGTCTGGCTGTATAGGAGCAGCTTATAGCGAACGATTCCTTTCCAATTTCAGCAAACACACGGCAAAACCTTCCTGGCCGTCAATCCCGGCTTGGCCACTGTTTGAGGCGAT
This sequence comes from Bactrocera latifrons, assembly GCF_001853355.1. NCBI lineage: Eukaryota > Metazoa > Arthropoda > Insecta > Diptera > Tephritidae > Bactrocera > Bactrocera latifrons. The sequence goes on from NW_017537073.1 coordinate 55,207, forward strand.
TCACCGGCCTTCGACCACGACTGTTTTCACTCGATATTGTCGTATGTGATCAATTTGTCGTCGCCAGTCACCATCCGCTTCAAAAATGGGTCAAGTTCGTTCCGTTTCAGCAGCATATCGCAGGCGTTGATTCGGTCCAGAAGGTTTTTTTGTGTCAAATCATACTGAACCCAAAAATCAAGTTTTGATGTATATCCATCTCTCTGCAGATGGTTTAAAACGGTTTGGTGACCAAATCCCATCTTCGTCACAGGTCTTCCGCCGGCTGGCTTATCTATAGTGTCGTTTTCATCGAAACGATTCCACCGCAGAGTACTATCCCCCAAAACACCATTAATCTCGAGGAACCTTTCTCTACCTAACGAATGACAACTTTTAGCGCGAATTTCGGCGGTAGTGTACCCCATGTTTACACGTCTATAACTGTTGAACGCAATATCCAAACTAATCATGTATAGCGTCGTTTTGTAGGTTATGTCAAGACCTTTTAAAGATGTTTAGCTATGAGCTCTTTAACGCTTTATACAACCTAATATATAATTGTACACAAATTTCCAAATAAACAATATTAAAGTCCTTATGTCCTATGAAATATTTTTAGATATTACTATTAGTATATTCCCCCCGCCAACTCATAGCTAATAGTACATTTTTAGGATGGAAATCACGTAAAAGTAATCGAACTATTTGTACATTGAACAGTTACATACTCAACCTGATTTAAAGTGCATTTGTAAACGTCTATGTACCTCTAAATATTCAAATATTTACGAGAAGCTTCTATTTATTTTGTTGAGAAAGGTCTTTTATATTTAACTTAACTTATCGACTGAAACAAAACCCATTAATATCATAATGGAAATTTGATTCAAACACAATAAATTTTGAATTGCAGAAGCTTTTTTGTGAAAGAATGTGACCAAATGGTAATACAATTTCACGTCGGAGTTATTATCACACAAATCATTAAACCGCAAGTTGTCATCACTGTAACTTCCTGGTACAAGCAATTTCACTTTCACAAGCTAAAACATTTACATAAAATACAGCTTCCAATAAAGTTTGTCTGTGACCATTTCCATGTTACAACCAAAGTGTGTTAGACTCACTGTCATAAAATATCGTAACATATTAAGGAATATTCATGTGCTTTTGAGTATTTTATTATACAGACCTATTGGTAAAGATGCCAGTAGCTGTACTAATGACTACTAAATAATTACTAAATTATTTTATTACAAATTTAACGAAATTGGAAATGAAATCTAAAACTACTTAAATATAGTGTTTTTCCTGTAATTTGCTAAAAGTATGCTATTTTCGGTTGAACCGAAACTATTAACAGTAATACAAACATTTTGGTTTTTTTATCCACTTTATGCTTGACAGCTGACTTTGCTTCCTGAAAAACAACCGTCCTGTACTAAGGTAGCACGCGTAGAGTACACTTAAACGACAATGTGAGTCATCAACTGCAGTAGGCAAAACAAAGAATAAAGTTGTGAAAAGATACTATTAATATAGTTAAACAATCACTGAAACGAGTATATTTAAAGTTATAACTTCCCCGTTTTTTAAGTTTTAACATGAAACAATAAAAATTGGGTAATTTTGAATTCATATTTGAACTAAACTTGTTTACTTATTTTCATTCAACTTTCACACATTTGTTTTATATGCTCGTTCGGTGTGAATTTATGTCCTTGCTAAATTTAAAGATAACCTAAAATAATGTCATGATTAATAAATTCTATAGAAAAGAGGAGTATTCAAACTACTTTTACTGGACTTGTTGATTTTTTCTAATTATTTCTAAGTATTTCATTTGTATTAAAAATAAACTGAATATTGTTATACTAAGTAAATGTATATTGAACACAAACCCGTGCATTGCCTTTACGCAAATGTATTCAGCAGAAGCCATACCTTTAAACCGATAAGAATTATAATTAAAATATAAATCTCTAAAAGATTAATATACTTATTGAGTGATTTCATAAACAATACGGAAAAAAATTACTGCATTAATTAATCAGACTAATTTCATTACACATATGGTGATTTTAGTACTTTGATTAAGCGCACATATTTGTATTTCAATATATTTGTTTAATTAGTTAAGCAATATGGACATTATAATATATAAGGAGCTTTCCAAAGTAAAAAATATTAGAAAAAATGAGAACAAATGTCTTTTTCGGCAAACTTAACTTATTTTATTGAAAATAGTCTGCTTCTGCTTCAATATAGCTGTTTGCACGGTCCAAAAGCATGTCGAACGACTGTTTTAGCTCGTTGGCCGGTAAAACCGCCAGTATACCGGTGCAAGCCTTTTGGTTGGCCTCTACTGCTGCATAACGCTTTCATTTCATGGACAAATGCAATTTTCGTCTAAAATCAGCCGAAATCCTCATTGAAGTTCATGAAAATGGAATTGAATATCTCTAAAACATCGATTTATCGCATTTTGACCGAACATTTAGGCTTACGAAAGGTTTGGGCACGGTTTGTTCCGCACAAATTGAATACTTGCGTTTGTTTTGTGGTCCAAATATTTACTGGTATCCCCTTTATTTTAGATGCGTTTAGATTACTCTTAAAAGAAGTGCCGTACAAAGAGGGCTTAACATCGTAAAGCTGCGATGACGACTGAATGACTGAGTCAAAGATGCTACTCCGATATTGACAGTGAGTCACATTATTCTTATACGGTACGTACTTGGCTTGGCTAATGGCCTTTTCGCGAAATCAATGGTATGATGAGGAGTGTTGGCATACCACGGCTATGAAAATGCATTTTATGAAATGACATGCCGTCAGCAGTTGCTCGTGCCGTACTCGAACGCACCTTGTGTCAGAAATTGATCTTACAAGGCATCCGTCGTTCAAAGTTTTCTCAAGTAGAATATAACTCTCGTCAGTTTTACAAACTTGGAAGAAAGGAGATTTTCCAGTCTGATGGTATTGCGTATTTGAAGTAATTATCTTATTCGTTTTCATTTAGTACAGCGTAACGTCGAAACTAAATGAAGCGGCAAAGTGAGCACATACAAGAAAACGATTTTACTATTACGATTACTATTGTTAAACATTATATTGCAATAAGCGAGACTACTTTGCCGGTTACAAAAAACTATATGATGGTTGTGGAAATAGTTAATTGGCTCTTCTAATCCATATGAGAGGAAATAATAATTTTAATAATTGTTATTAATAATGAATATTTGAAAACTATGAGAGTAAATGCTAAAATTACGTAAACCAGGGAGTATGCCGACGGGTAAACAATTACAACACTCTTTCAATATATATTTCTCTCGATTTACCTAATGGCTTTGAGCAAATTATTTACATTTACTGAATTTTGCTTTATTATCGAATTAGAAGTATATTGTATTATAACCCAGTCTAAACTTTTACATTCTGGGTGGCGACAACATATAGGAAACTTCATTCTTCTTAATACGATAGATTGCATATACATACTTATGTAAGAAAATGCTAAATATATAACATATCTGCAGTTATAACACATTTTTAAGAAACTCCACACATCATGCGACATTCTACTATGTCGCTAACCTTTTCTTAATATAAGTCAAGTGTACAATTAGCTACTAACATACATTTAATTCAACTAGCCAGTAATTAAAAACTTCCGGTAAATGAGAAAATCTGTCTTTGTTTTCACTTCGTAGATGTTATAGCTAGTGTATGCTATACGAATTAAGTAATAAGTAACACAGTCTGTGCGAATTTAACACCAATTAACTTAGAGTTACGTATGGACCTTAACGGTTGAAGAAGCGTGATCAAAGTCAAATCGTTGAAAATGTGCACTTTTATTAGCAAGAATAATATCGTTTTCTTTTCTTACAAAAATGTTGCATTTATTCTGCCTGTATTGTCCTTTATTCTGTTAATTTGCACGTTCTTTTCTCTACACTGCAAATACAAGGGGATAGGGAATTCTATGGAATGAAAAAACTTGGCAAATATGAACGTCTGGTCCAGCCAAAATATAATGCAGCAATTAAAAGCATTTAGGCATTTACCTTTTAGATATATCAGCGAGTGCATATAAGATATGAATAGTTCAGTTCAAATTAATGAATTTAATAAGTGGTGCGTGGTGCTCTTCACTTCTACATAAAACGAAGTATTTCAGACAAAACTTATTTAGCAAAATTAGGATTTCTTCCTCTTTTATAATTTATTACATTTTAAACGTTTTCTTGGAAAATGAAAGTTTTTCTTGTATGAGGTGAACTGCTAGCAAACTGAGCAGACGTTCAAATATTTTAACTTACTGGCAATTATTGAAGTTTGTTCGATTAATTTTATTAACGTATTTATTTTGAAGTAATTTCATCTACTATTTTCAATGAATTATGTCACTTCGTATTACTCTTTATAATTTCTCCAAAAAATTTATAAACTTATAAATATTTATTAAACTTGTACATGTTGCTCAAATGTTCTTTACTTAGGGCTTGCGTTAAGCTAATATCCAGGGTTTTTATTAAAAATAATTAGTAGCTTCTTTCACCCCACTCCTTCCACTAAACAATATTGTTGGTAATTTAACTACTTAAACGCTTAATGTAAACGGATTAAATAAATTATGTATATCATTTATTATTTTCTAGTGGTTTTAAGTGTAATTTCTCTTTATGAAACTAATCTTTAATCATGAATTTTACTTTTAGTTTTATGTGTAAGTTAATTGAGCAAAATTTGACTTTATTGTATATACCATATTTATAACACATGACTTTTTGTGAGTTCAAGAAAGGGTGTCTTTAAAAAGTAAAAGTATAAGTAGTATAATCAGAGAAAACCGGTTAGCACTTATTTTACACTTCCGTAAAACAAAATTGAGGATAAATCTGAGAAATATCTTAATTAAAACAAGTGGGAATATATTTTTAGTTAATTACAGAAGAAGCTGTAATGTAGGTAGCTTTTCCATTATTATTTTTTCTCTTCGTTGCTTAATTTAGTACATATTTTAGAGATTAATGTTTACTTAAAAAGTCTTTGAGCCTAATATAATATTATGCGACTATAACAACTCATCAAAATAAATTTCAGTTATGGTGCCACTAATTAGCGGCAATTTGAATTTGAACATTTTATGCAGGCCGGCGTAATCAGATATAACGGAATACCAGAGCCGCTATTTAGCATCGTTGTTGTTGAGCTTCTTTTAATCTTCGCGCTTTTGCATTTAATGCATAATTTCCCCCTTTTGGCTAGACAGATACTGAAGCAACGATTTCCTGCTATATGTTTCCTTTAAACAAAAAATAACAAAACGATTAGAACAAGTCAGGTGATGACTAGATGTTGACCAAGTGAATGAAGGAGATGCGAAAAGGCAAGCGAACTAAGAATTAAAATACGCAAAGTAAAAATTTACAATTGACAGTTTGCGTTGATACATACATAAATAGTTTTTGAGAGAGCTCACTATGGTGCTAGTGGAAGTTTTGACATCAACATCAATAAAACTAAAATGAAAGAAAAGGAAACAGTTATGGAAAATAAGGCACCGATTTTCATCAATTCATACAAATTCAATAAACGTAATATATTACATAAATATCCTACCTTTATAAATAAGTATTATAAAGTACAGTTTACCGGTATTAACTTCGTAGCACAAATCCCTAACATATGTATATGCATAGATAACAGGCTGACATTAACACAGTTAAATTAGTGAAAATTTAAAATAACCATATTCTAATATCTAGCATAAATGTTTTTTTCTTTTTTTTTTTAATTTCTGTCAACAATTGGCATAACTTAAGGAAATGCTGTTGGAATAATTAATTAGAAAAATATTTGATGCCAACCAATTTCTTGACCTAAGCTTTGACTAATCTAAAATCGGTTTTTAATTATATTAAAATTGTATGGTTCTATTATTGCAGTTAAAACGAACTCAATTAAGAGTTTTATCGTCTTATCGTTTCTTTAAAAAAAGAAAGTGTATATGAGTATAATATATGTATAGAATAAAGTAACTGGCACAAAAAACAAACGTAAATTCCATTTAATTAAGTTAAAATACTGCAGAGATATACTTAGATTTTTTGTTTTATCTGAACTCCCCTTAATATAAGGAAAACACTGATACAGCTAATTTTGTATAGTATATTCTTGATTGGCGGTTGCTGTGATGCTGTTAAAATATTGAGAAGAAACATTAAGCATCAATCAATCTTTGACAAATTAGACGGAATTAGTTTATAATCACTTTGACTGCTCAGCCAGATGATACAGCATCAGCCGACTATTTATTTAGTATTTAAAGCAACCACCTTTGAGTACGCTGGATGGTGTTATATAATATAAGTATGTATTTGATTGAGAATATGCCATGAGATCAAACAAACAGACAGTTATAACTTGCCGAGAATGGTGATGTAGGCCAGCTGATTTATTATATAGTTGGTATAGATATGAAGAACAGTCTTGTATATATGTATACATTAGAATGTGTATAAAAACGAAACCCTAAAAAATATGTTTTTAGAGCTTTCTAAGACAGTCGCTGCAAGTATGAGCTCATAATTATAACGGGAAGGTCCTTCGCCTAACATTGTTCTCTTTTTGTTTACTACCAGGTAGAAAAATTTAATCGAGTTAAATTACTTGAAAAAATATTTCTAATCAAGAACATTTATGAAGAGCAAAAAATTTCGTACAAAACTATGAGTTTTCCGATTATATATGGTTATGAATAAATGAGTTATAAATTTCATTGTAAAAAAATTGCTTAAAATAACTAAACTTCAAGCATTAAAATCGTACCATGAGGTATACGCCTTTATAAAACCAAACCTTGAACACTGTAAGATAAGAGGCAAGAAAAAATTGTCCGTGTTTTCAGATATATGTTATCGTTATCCGTTTTTCTATGATTAAAAATTTTATTAAAAGCCGGTTAATTATATTTCATTCAGATATTTTTAAAACTGCTAATTGAGTTTTGCTGCAATTCGGAATCTGAAATGTTGGCGACTACAATTTTGGTGCTTTGGTTAGTTTATTTTCAGTGATATTCATGGCTGGGCTGTCCAATTCCAACAAAGCAATGTATATCGAAACGATGTGGGGCGGTTTTTGATACTTCATGCAATATTTTTGAAAATTTATTGCAAATAAGTTTTCTATACGTAAAACTAAATTTTCGTTTTCACTTAAAATCAATATGTCGAGTCATAAATTCGTGCCAACAATTACCGTATTCTACTGTACACAGAACTAATTCTTGAACATAAATTCGGAGACAAAGTGCATTGATGACAACTCTAACATACGTGGATGTATGCATTTTATTATCTTGCTGCTGGCACATAAACGCATACCATTATTTTTAAAACGTCTGACAATTCAAGGCCGAAAATACTACTGACAACATTTTACATTAGAAATGCAGTAAGTATTTCCTGTAGCTCCACATCATGCTTAAGTGGCTAAACGGTGTATTCCTGCAAAAGTTCCCTTAAGTTTCAGTTTTTATCCAAAAAAGCAAGATCCAACATAAACAAGCTCTTTATTTTCATGTTAAAACGTTCTTAATTATATTTCTATTCCCATGTCTATAATATGAGATATTTCCATATTTTGCGTTAAGAAAGTAGGTGTTTTGTATTGAAAAAGTTAAATTCTAAGCTCTGCAGAAAAGGTCGTGAAGATTTTATCCAAGGTATCTCTCCTTTAAAAGTTATAGGCAGTGAAAATAATTCATCAATTCGTCTGAGGATTCTTACAAGTGATTTATACGAATATAACCTGTGTTGCTCATACGACATGGTGTGCAAAATGAACCCAGGATATTTGAGGAACTATTTTAACTGCGTGTAACTTTAAAAGGTTTTTATAAAAACAGTCATTAAGACCTTTTTTGTAGAAGTAGACATTTTTTTTTATTAAAATGTCACCCTATTAAGTTTGTAGATACATTCGTTTAGAAAGGAAAAATTTATTTTAAAGGATCAGAAATCCCTATACAATATGAGGTAAAAGTAAAATGTTTCAACCTGCAAAAAACGGACGCTCTAAAATATATGCTCTAAAATATATGCATGTATAGGATAAACTTATAGCCTACCTACCATATACTAATAAGATTTTATAGGATGACCTTTGCAACCGTGATTTCATGTACTTGTAGTTAAATTGTAAAGTTAGCGCTGAGTTGAAACTGAAATTACCAATAATGCAGTCAAATATGTCAGAAGATATTTCATGTTATTTAATATTATTACACGATTTTACTTTCATTTGAATTCATATAGTTATCTAAGAATGCATAATATAAAAACAATATATCATATCATTTCCAAGCACAGCTATTGGTTCCTGAAATACTGCTGATGCAACACTAAAGTTTGTTTCTTATTTCTAAGTGCGAATGCAGGTTGGTCTTTTCCTTTTTAATTTCTGTACTTTTTAATATTTTCACTATAACAAAAAATAAAAACATTATTGGTTTAACGCACAACATAATAAAAAACGACCAACCCTTAACGACATGATCCACTAAGTGCATTGTTAGGTCAAGGAAGTGCTCGAGTGCAACGGCATTTGCACCAGCAACCATGACTTTGTTGACTGTCTGCTTGGCGGCAGGTTCAAATGAATGGAGTACACTTGAAGGATAATGTAAGTAATCAACTGCAGAAGACAGAACAAAGAATATTATTTTTAGAGCAGGTCGTAAAATGTAGATTAGGTTGCGTTCCTCCACTTCTGTCGCTGCTTTCGCCATTTCAGCAAGCTTTATGACTTTTTTTTTTTTTTTTATAAACAATACTTACTTCTCAATCTTCACTGTTCTTACAATTCAAAAAGCAGTTTAGTTAAAATCGATTCAATGTTCGATTGTTGAATATTGTAAACAAGTGTCAATAAATATTAATAATATACTTATCTAATAATTAACATTAATAACTGGACGTTTTCAAAAAGTCACGGTAAAAAAAAAAATTTAAATGAAGGAAGTTTTAGTTAAAATTTAAAAAACTTAATTATTTTTATCAATATTTTACACATTTGTTTTCTCAGCTCTCTAATTGTGGATTTATATTTTCTTCAAAAATTTTATGTTTGTTATATATGTATATCTGTGCCCAAAAATAAGGTGACATTTTATTTATTTTGAAATTTTTTTATTTATTCTTCCAAATCATTTTCCAATCTTCGAAACACTGGTTGTAGTCACTTTTTGGGAGGCCTTCAGTTCCGTCTTCGCTGTGGCTTGAATCTCCTCTATCGTATAAAAACGKTGTCCCCGGAGCGGTCTTTTGAGCTTGGTGAACAGCCAGAAGTCGCACGGCGCCAAATCAGGTGAATACGGTGGTTGTGGAACAATATGGGCTGAGTATTTGGCGAAATGATCATTTAATGCAAACTCTTTGCTCAACAAATTTCGACATCGCAAAAAACGAAAAACACTAATGAATATTTTGACAAGAATTTTGACATAAATGTGACTGACAGTACTACCAACCAAAAAAAAAACATAAAATAAAATAAATAAAAAAACACAGTTTAAATTCAAATGTCACCTTATATGATTTTTAAAAAGTGCATTGCCTTTCTGAAATATGTTTAGTACAAGCCATTACTTTAAATCAATAAGGTTTATAATTAAATGTAAATGTCTTAAAGACACGCATTTTCATATGAGATAATTAAAATTAATATATTGATTGATTTCAGAAACAATACGGAAAGTAGTTACACCATAATTGATCAGATTTATCTCATCACACTTGTGATGCTTTTAGTACTTTAATTAAGTACATACATTAATATTTCAATATGTGTGTGTGATCAATTAAGAGATATATAATAATGTAGTATTATAATAAGATTTGCTTACTCAGCACGCGTGATTATTAAGTTTATGAAGTTATGCATATTATTCGAGTATTGTGCCTTTGAATATTTAGCATTGAGTGTTATCTATTATACTTTGTTTTGTGTTCGTTCATTCATTGCGAATGTTTCCTCCAATATTTGAGTGCCGATAGAACAACTTTAACACTAGAGATAGGAGTTTTTATTTCTTATTTTTCATAAATATTTTATATATTAATTTTGTTTAAATGTTTGCAACACCCAGATGAAAATCTGTGGGATCCTATAAAATTCTTGTTTGAACGCTACAATATTTGAAGAAACTTTCTAATCCAGCCACTCACGCATATAAGTAGTTGTTATACAAATTGAACGGTCAAAACCAAGTACCTTTATGAAAAACTTTTTTGTTTGTGATCATTGTATTAGTGGAAAAACACTCATTACTAGCACTTACATACATACATGCATATGTACTATACGAGTATATTCATGTGTATTACCTCGGTAATATTGGATGAAGTAAATTTGAAGTAAAAAATTCTAATGCTTTATGCAGAAGGAGACTATTTTGAATAAAATAAATTGATTTTGCCGAAAAAACTATTTGTTCTGTTTCTTTTTTTTAAGTCCTGTTTACTTTGGCACACTTCTTGTATATAAATGTAAAAGAAAATGTAAATAACTGACTTGAGTATGACGACAAAGAATATTGTATCCAGGGGTAATGTAAAATCTTCTAGCTGCAGTTGTAAAAAGCTGTTTTTGTCTTAAAACCAATCCGATGTTATTCTTTGTAAATGAACCCAACTTTCAGCTGTAGATTTTGTAGATGTGCGGTTCAAATAAATATTAGGTTGTCAAAAAAGTCTTGCGGTATTTTCGCTAGTTGGCGCTGAGGGCGCGTAGTTCTAGTTTTATTCGTCGCATCGGGTCATGCTATACCTTTTTGGAAAGCTCATTTCATGCGCTTACACGTGTTTATTACCGTTTCTTTTAAGTCGTTCGTGAGTTATAACGTCGCAAACATGGAGCAAAATAAAGAGAAAATACGGCATATTTTACAGTAGCATAGGTCAAGAGCTGGCCATGAGTCATCAAAAAAAATTTTATGAGCAATTGAAAATTCAATAAAAAATACCGCAAAAAACAGCAAGACGGAAGAAAAACGTAAATTTATCAAAATTAAAAATTTTATCCATAGTGGTGATAAATAGCTCGTTCAACGCAAATTTTTATCTAGCAACTGGCTTTCAATCTCGGGGTGAAATCTGTCTAATATGGTTGATGGGGCGAATGAAGTAAAATTTGACCAGTTTTGAGGTATAAGTGTGAGCCGAATATGATATAAACGGTCTGTTTAGATGATTATTATCTCCAGTTTCTTACGCACCTTCTCCTAAAAAGGCAGGCCCTAAGTACTGAAGATACTGCACACGTACATTGGATGGTTAAAGTGACAATCTTGGAAAGATCAAACTACCATACTTTTGTAGAATGAATTCTTAAATTAACCTCCTAATTTCTTTACACAAAATATCATACATGTAAAAATACACCATATTTATTTTTTTTTTATATTTAAATTTAAATTAAGTTTAACGCTCTCTAATCCAATTTTGTTATACTCAACTTTTTACCTTTACTTTTGAACTAGACATACTTATAAGCTTCAGTTTACTCAGAAGCGCAAATTAAGCTATTTACCGTTTGAAGAGCATTCAAATCAAAGTGAGATGGGAGACGGGGAGTGGTATGTTCAAATAGAAAGCATCACTGAATGAAATTGAAAAGGAAAGAAAACTTGAACTTCTCTTTGATTTTGGTAGTTGAAACGGTAATGAAATTACTTATGTGGATGCACCTAAAATGTACATAAGTAGGTATACTACGTATAACAATGTCTGGTAAATTGTTGTGTGTTAAAACTACTTCTATTTTACTGTAATCTTCAATGTTTTTGTACGAAAACTGAAAGAATTATTGTTAGGCTGATCGCTTCCATATACTTATATAGGATCTTTTGCAATGTCTTTGCCTCGTGGCAAATTTAATTATTTTGTTCAGGGATTTAAAGAACGACTATAAAAATCATATTTTAATATTTGTGAAGACAATTGGGTGACTAGTTTCTATTCAATTCTATTCAATCTATCAGTTTTTGACCGAAAGATTTGGTAATTGGTACAAGACAAGCGCAATTTAATATTAAGTACATACAGGGCGTATAAGTAACATTTCTGTCATACATTCACATGAATGAAATCTTTTTCATAGATATGTATACACATATACATTTAGAGAGCGATACGGGTGAGTAAGCACAATACTTCAGTATAGTGTTTTGCACTAATTAATAGATAAATATTTACAATTACTTATTTGCTAATTGTTAGTGGTGCAATTACTCATACAGCCGAGAGGGAGCTCAAATTTAAGAGTGAATATTCAATTTGGAAAGTAGAATTTAAGCAGAAAAAAATTAACAAATAAAAAATGATAATAGGATCTGTCAAGAAACGACATCGTTGCGTATTTTTATTTACGCAAGTATTTGAAGAAACTAGTTTGTCGCACAAGAGCACTCATATATTTATTCAATAAAATTACTGAAATTATTTACAAACAATATAATATGAAAATAATAAGCTGCACGACGCAAAATTTTATATCTGGACCAATTTATTTTTATAGAACGTACGCGAATGAGATTCCTAGAATAATGTTGACAGCCCTTATCATATTTTTTGGCATATATAAATAAAAAGTGCTAAACGAAGTATTAACTTTTATTAACACGAAATCAGATACTCTGTGTTGTGGTGTTTTTATTATTTTCACCCCAAAATTGATGACTGTAGACATAATCAGATCATCTTATTATAAAAGTTACTGTCTCACAACATATGAGTATATGTATATGTACATATGTAAGTAGCAATCAGTGTATCTCTTTGAATTCAACCATACATTGCAAACATATTTAAAAGTTTTAAAACTCAAAAATTTAAAATTTTTAGCAAAATATGATTTTAATTTAACTTCGAAAATCGGCTGACTATTTCTCTGTTTAACATGTTAAATTTTAACACCCGTACAACATTTTAGGCAATGACCTTAGACTTTACGTTTGTTTGTAGTGTCTCAAGCAATTATTGACCATATTTTTTTACACATATTTTTTTATTTTTATTTTCATTGAATATTTGTTTATAAAGGCGGATTAAACATACTAATATTAGCAAATAATCCTATTTATTTTACTCATTTGCATATTTCTTCACATTATTTAAGTCATGTGAATTATTTAAGTCAAGGAATATTTTTTTTTCTTTATTGAAACGTAACAAGATATGGTTTTACATTTCATTCGAATTGCAACTAGTGACAAATATACTAACAAGCAATATTTTTCATAACTTATAAGGTAAAACAATAAAGCTCTATTAAGAAGCTTTTTCAAAACTAAACTTTGTATTAAAAACTAAATATTATAATATTTGTTATTTGCTTAGAAGGTCATGGAACGTTGTTCTTTTCAATCTGCGCATACTATTTCTAGCCTCTCCTAGTTGTCGGGCTTCAGCGTTTACGTGTTTTTGCAACCTTGTGGCATGTTTCGATGTGAATGGTTTTATGTGAAGATCACGATGTAGATCTGAGTTCCGTATATACCACGGGGCATTTACAATTGTTCGTAGAACTTTATTTTGGAATCTTTGCACCCTTTCAATGTATAACGGTGCCGCGCATCCCCATAGCTGAATTCCGTATGCCCAAATGAATAATTGAATTTTTTATTTATTGCTATTAGTCTAAAAATCCCAATTACTGCTAAAGTTAGAATTTTGTTTAAAGTGAGTAGTTGGTAAACGATGTAAAGTTTTTACCTTTTCCAATAAACTTTTGGAAATTGATATTAACGAGATTACTAACACTACTACTACTACTTGGCATTTTAAGTGAAGATGGGCATGTTCAGTACTCTCATTTTTCATAAGTGATGCATTGTAACTATTGACATAGTCATTAAGGGTAACAAACGGAAGGGGTTTACGCTGCATCCGATATAAGAGGATAAGAGAAATTAAATAGAAGTCAGCTATTTATATATTGAAGTAGAAATATATTCATTTACGGGCGATTAACTGATCCCATCAGATATCTGCGAAGGCTTTCAATGTAACAATGGTACTAAATGGCGAAATTGAATTGGTTAATTGCAAATTAAATGATTTAACATACCAATCGGTTTACATAATAATTACTGCTACGTCGGTATCTACAGTGCTGGGTTGCAAAGAGGATATCAATTTTAACTCCACACTCTTAAAAAAGTTGGTAGCTATCTAGTTTTTTCTTTCATGGCACATTTGAATTTAGTTGCTATGAAAATTTTGTTAGTATCTGGGCTGAGTCTTAAAACATTCAATGCTTTGTTTCCTTCATAACCGAGCTACTTTTTGTAAAATCAGCTCCTATGAAACAATATGAATTTTACATAAACTCTAAGGTATCTATTAATAATAACCAATTCGACATACTTAACTATGAACTTGATAAATCTTAGTCAATAGTAAATATTTGAGGCTATAAATATATATTAATTTGAATTATTACTCATAAATTCATTTCACACAAACTATTTTTTTAAACAAAATTTATATGGGCAGGTTTTATTGGTTGTGTATTACCGCTTCCACACACTGTAAATAAAATAATTTGTAAAATATCATTTGTCTCATGGAAACTCCGGTGGAAAGGAATAACGTCTAATATTTAAACATCGAGCTATATATCCAGTATTTTAGATAAGAATTTATGTACTTGTGTCGACGTATAAAATGTTTATTATGTCCCTGTTCTCATTCACTTCTTAAAAGAGACGATAGAGTTGTTAATAAAAAATAATACCACAACGATTCAAATCTATAAATAATTGGCCAACATGTTGTTGTGAGCTTACACTGACCGTTGTTTTTATCAATACCAATAACTTTAATTCTTTTTACTAATGGATCAACAAATGGAAAGAGAAATATAAGAGTCAAAAATGAATGAAGCCTTTAGCGATATTTAATTAGCACTTGAAGTAAAAGTTGCAGCTGAATTGGGTTAAATTGAATAGCGTAAGTGCTGTCAAGCATACTCACATGGTATCCACACAGATGCACACCTTAGTTCCCACAGCTATTGTGTAACACCTTGAATTCAAATCAAATCGAGAGTAAAAGTAATAACTTTGTTATACAAATAAGGTTGCAGCTCACGCAATTTATTATATCGGAAAATAACGCGAGAATCACCGATTGTAAAGCAATGAAAGCAAAATGTTAAAAGTGTTTGTGTAACACTTTAAGAGTTTAAGAGAAAGGGAGTAAATCAGCCCCACAGCGTACGTCTTTTCTGTCTTTAAAACTATCATGAATGTAACCTAATTATAACCAAAAGTAGTATATCGTACATGCCTTATTAAACATTTTAAATGGATTTTAACATTCGTCATAAGTATAACACACTGGAATGAAGTTAATTTAATTACATGAATAATGAAAAAATGCTAAGTTTTCTCCGAACTGCTCTTTTAAAATCATTAAAAAATGTATAGTTTTTTGGTTGCGATTCTTTGATGACAAAAAAGTAAATTTGTTATTTATTCTTTTAAAGACCCGTAACTAAATATGGCTCGAAGCTCCTGCCAGTCCTGCTCTTGAAATCTTTCGATATTTTGAAGATTAAATTACATATTCCAAAGATAAGGAATCTTTCCATTTGCCAGTCTTTTAAGTAGCCACCATTGTACATATACATGTTATATTTAGAGAAAATAGAGTCGTTATAATGTAAAAAAATATTTATTACCTCACTAAAAACTAAAGTAGTCCAAAATTTCTTAGTTTTCTATAATAAAAATAAAACGTTTTGTTCAGTTTACATTACTAAGTTGAAATTGGCTTGGGCAAGTATTTAGCGCACTTTAAATGATCAGTAAAGAAAAATAAATATTATTAACACGTGGCGTGAAATTTCTCTGATATTATATCTAACTTGGTTAATACTTAGTGGAATAACCGTTATTCGTTATCACCGCTTCACATCTACGTGGCAAGCTCTCTGTTAATCTTTGGCGTCTGTCCAAAGGAATAGAGTTCCATGCTTCCTGTACTCCTGCCCAAAGCTCGTTGTGATATTTAAATTTCTTTGCTCAACTTTTTCTTTGACATCATTCTACAAGTTCTCGATCGGGTTTATTATTTTCGTTTAAACGTCTTCGTACTAGCCTACTTGACACGTTTAAGTCCAATTCTGCATTGACTTCGACCATAATCGCACTGAGGACTTGAAAACATCAGCTTTACACTTTCTAAGAATTATTCCTGAACTTTTACTATTTGAGCAATTTTTACTTGATTTGTATTTCCCTCTAGCCCTTTTATTAAATTTTGTAATATTACTAAAGCTATTGATTACAATTAACTTGTAAAGTACAACTAATGACCAAAAACTATAAGTGCGCTAAATCATTGTCCAACGAATTTATGACGAAATTTAACAAAAACAATTTAACCTTACCTGAGGGGAAATGATAACGGTTATTTTCCACGCATTTAAAGAGGCGAAAGAAGCAGTATTGACCTACTAATAACAAATTCATGAAAATATCGCTCTCTTAACAGTAATGGCAATATTTCTAATTATGAATGCAAGTGCGCTAAATCTCTGTCCATAGCTATATATACAGGCAGGTTCTGGAATCCGAGTAAGTGAATTTGAAAATGAACCTCACTCCGAGTGAATTTGGATTTGGTGTTCTGAAATCCGAACTTTTTGTTCATTTTAGAACTCTTTTTTGATTCACCGCAAAAATGAACTTAACAGCTGATAGCTGTCAATTTACCCAAAATAAATAACAATATTTTAAGAAAAATGAGTGCATTAGCAATATTTGCGGTTATTTTACGTGAAAATTAAAGAAATACTGAAGAAGTTTACAGTAGGAGGATACTACGGGACCATTGCAACCCATTGGATGTGCCTGAACAAGTGTAAGTATGTAGGTACTATTTGTAAAGTGCTTTGTTAATAAAAAATTTAATAGTTTCCTGTCGAACTATCGCGTCAACAAGGATGCGTTTCTTGAATTGTTGAACGTTGTTGCTCCACATATAAAGGGCTCATTAATTCCTGCGCAACTACAACTGGCAGCCACACTGAGGTTTTTGGCGGAAAGTGGCTTCCAAAAGGCAGTGGGAAAGGATGTTTGCATAGCAATGGGTCGGAGCACAGTTGCAAAAGTCATAAAACGTGTGTTGAACATTTTGGAAAAATATATTTGCCCAAGGTGGATCAACTTAATTATGACAACTGAAGAGCAGAATCAATCAAAAACACATTTCCATCAAAAATTTGGTATTCCCGGTGTTATTTTTTGCATCGACGGTACCCACATACAGCAGAAAGGGATTTTTTAGCATCAATGCCATGATTGTAAGTACATGCATACTTAATTATTTCTATGTACGCACTAATTACATATTTATTATTTAATTATTTCTTATATTTTTGTTATTTTTTTTTTTGTTTTTTTAGATATGTGATTATAATATGGCAATAAAGGCAGTTGATGCTCGCCGCCCTGGTTCGAGTCATGATGCCCTTATTTGGAGTGTAAGTAGTGCTCGTTCATATTTTCAATCCTGCTACGAAAATGGCATACGTGGCTCT
>NW_017537073.1:72925-91355 GCF_001853355.1 Bactrocera latifrons
GCTTTGCATAATGTTTGCAAACATTACAAAGTGCAAGAATTGGTTGTTGTAGATCTTGTTCCCGAAGAAAATGAACTTGCGAGTTTTGAAATAGTAAACGATGCCATACCTGACAGTGAATCTGCAATCATTAGAGAGGAAATCGCGAATCGCCTTCACTCACAAAGTTAAAAAAACATAAATCAAAACAATCAATGTACAGGCATATAAATTTATGCGTTAAAATAAGCTTTTATTTATTCCAAAAATTCAAAAACTAAAATAAAAATGAATTCAAAGCAAACAAAAACGTGTATATGTATCTATACTCTACGGCTGTTTGTTGCAGTAATTTTGTTCCGCAAACATTTTAAGGTCGGCAATTCAATTCAATTCAATTTCTTTCAGCTTTAGCTCAATGTCTTCTTGCCGTAATTTTTCCATCTGGTAATGATGACGCATACTTTCAATGTTTCCTTCTTTTAAGGTTACATTAATTTCTTTAACGGCCTGTAAATAAATTTGTGTTTATGTTTTTGGTTTCCTCCAAATTTTCTTTCAACCCATCCACTATAGCTTTCATGTTTGTCATGCAGTCAGCTACAGCGGGTTCCCGCCTGCGAGACCGCCCCGCAGCGGCGACATTGCTAGTGGAGAGAAGAGGCTCTTCATAATCGGGAGTGTCAGAAGCTGAGTCATTCCTCTCTGATGGAACACCAAAGCTCTGCGTATTAGGCACGCCTTCTACCACTGTATATATGCCGCATAATTGGGCAATCGCGTCTTCTGTCGGAGTAAGGACATGCTTATTGAACGGTCCTCCCCCGGTTGCTCTGGCCTCGGAAGTATTATGCGCAACTTTCTTTCTGATAAAGGCCTTCCAGTCCATCCAAACCTGTAAAAATATTTACAATTTAAATTACTTTGATAAGTTTTATTGGTTTGTTAACCTTTTTCCAGCCAGATACATCTTTTTGGGGGGGGGACCATTTTTATTTAAATCTACCACTAAATCTCTCCATAGTGCGTCTACTTTTATTTTTTCGCCTTTGACAAATCCTCGGGCGATATTGCTGTGCTTCTCCATAAATTGAAGAAGGATTGCTTCCTGGGTTGCATTCTTGTGTTTGCCCCTTTAAAAGTTGTTAAAGTACGTGTTAAAACTACAATATTTTAAATTTTTTATTACTTACATTTCTTTTATACACCAAACCCGCAAATTCAAACTGAAGTGAATGCTAACCGAATTTTTTCTTGTGAATTCGTTTTCCAGAACATGCGTATTCACTCGAAATTCATTTTAGAAAAAGTGTGGAATTGAAACTATGAAAGTGAAACACAGAACACAAAATGCCGGATTGAAAACGAATTTTGTTTGATATTCACTCGGAAGAGAATTCCAGCACCTGCCTGATACATTTAAATTTTTAATGCTTCATTCTCGGTTTTTGTCATCTGTTTTAGTTTTTAAACAAAAGAAAGTGATATTCGGTTAATATTATATTTTTCTTCGTTTCAAAAAATAAATATCACATCGTTGTAGTACTACCCCTATGGTTTCCCTTTATATATATGTTTCGATTATTTCAGTGGATGCCTCTGATTCTATAAAAAATATTTAGTTCGACAAAATTAAATCAACAAATTATCCGGACACAAAATTAAATATTGATTTTAAAATATTTCCACTGTTTATTTCAAACCACCTTATCTCGAATGATCAGAAGAGGTTGTGGAATGTTAAAAAGGCTGCAACATATAAACACAAAGTATTTAAGGATAAATAAGAAAGAATCCTTCGCACGGAAAAGTAGTTGCCATGTTAGGATCAGCATTCTGCGAAGCAGTAGTAAGCAATAAAAAATTAGTAAGCGACATACACTGAATAGTTTGGCATCCTATAAAAATAGCTTTGTAATCAAACCATTCCGGTGGAGATTTTCCGTAAAGAACTGTTGATTCGCCGTCTTCATATTGGTCAACTATGACACGAATGAACAGCTAATAAGATACAGGTGACAGAAAAGAGTATTTATATTATTATAATCTTTTGAAGAATACGAATTATTCATAATGAAAACTTTACTACATATTGTCCTGAAAAATAGGTTGTCCTTATCTAAGAAAAGTATTTTTGGGACCGCAGCAAACTCTTCGTGATAAGAATGAAACGTGACGTCACGTATGAACCATCAGTAAACAACTCGAGATGGAACTCAAAATTTATCGCATATTGTTTTGATGTTCTGATATCGTTTTGTTATCGAAATACATAATTTGAAGCAAATTCTGAATTTTCCTTTTTGATAAAAAGAAAAATGTGAGGCGGACAATCTTCCCGTTATAATTAAGATCTCTTACTTGGAGAGGCTTTCTTAAAAGTGCTTGAGAATCAATTTTTGAGTGTATCAAGTGAAAAAAAAAAATCGTTAATTGACCTACTATAGTGTTCTCTTCTTTCTAATCACTTTTCTTGAAAAAGCATGAATAAAGCCCGAAAGTACTCAATTTATGCTGTGAATTACTTTCGTCTCATTACTTAAGATGCTTCGATATGTTGCAATACTCTGACATAAACAAAGTTTTCCTATTAAGCTAAAAGTGAGGAAAATTGTCTCTCTAAGGTTTATGTCAAAAATTCAAGTATATGAATTTTAGGTTAACACTCAATAGCGCTTCTGTATAGATAATAGATTAGAAAATAATCCTTTCTTTTTTACAGATGTGAAATGAATACAGTTGAAATGTATTAGATCCCTATTTCATGTAATACAATAATAGTTATATATGTTTATTTTTATATAGAAATCAACACATATGTAATCAAAGTTGGAACAATGCATTATTTTATTACAAAATATCATTTATGTTCGTGAATAGATTTACAATGAATTACTGTGAAATGTCTCTTTTCGCACATGCTACAAAAAAATTTTATAGGTGTGCATAAGTTACCTACGTTTTTTTGCAATGGCACATTTTGAATATGTATGCAAGTACACACAAATAGTGCAGCCACTTACAAATAAAATTACTTATATGTGTTAAAGATTTGAGTACGTTCAAAGTATTTTATTTTATGAGTGCAATGTAAAATTTTCTATTTATTTATTCTAACTACTGAATTTTTA
Organism: Bactrocera latifrons; assembly: GCF_001853355.1. Taxonomy (NCBI): domain Eukaryota; kingdom Metazoa; phylum Arthropoda; class Insecta; order Diptera; family Tephritidae; genus Bactrocera; species Bactrocera latifrons. Next base: position 76,036 of record NW_017537073.1, read on the forward strand.
AGAATTTTCAATACCAAATTAATAAGACGAGCCAAATTACTGAATATGATAAATTGTCAACATCAAATTGCTTCAAAATTAGGTAAAATAATACGATATTGGAAACTCTTTAAAAAGTAAAGGGCAATTCTACAACAGGTAATAACAACAAGGGAGTGTACATGTGTAAAAATGAACAATATAACATCAAGTGGCAACTTCTTGAGAAAGTTGTGAATAATTCATGGCGAAAGCTATTCACGACAAATGAAACACCACGAAATTTTCGACCCTTGCGAAGTGAATAAATAATTGATTGGAACTGTCGACCGTTGCCAATTGTCAACGGAACCGAAATAATGAAAAAGTTGGATTGTACCATGAGAGCATAAATGGTATATAGGTGAGTGTTGTATTCGTTTGGTTGGATTCTATGTATTCACATGTGTATTCATATGGTGCGATGATGTAACAATGGAAGTTGAATAAATCCGCATACCTGCCACAAGTAGGGAGAGGCTGCCTTCGGGTAAATCCGAACATTTTAAACTCTTGCAACTTAGAATAATTAAAGGCTGGCAAATTTCTTCAGACGCTGAAAAAACTTTTTATTAAAACTTGTTGAAAAAGAATCATAGATCTACACAGTATACCCCAAACATATGTAAAAATATAAAGACTACTATATTTTCTAAGTTCCATATACCTTTTAACGGTTTGAAACTCCAAATGTCATTACAAAACAGTGCATGCTTCGAATTGCAAAGTCTTAGGTGTTTAAATGCTCGTTCTTTCAATCTCTGTTATGCAATTCACTCAAATGTCTGTTTTGTTTTTAAAAATAACTTAAAAGCATTTAATTTTGTATAGAATTAATGCTAACATATTTATGTAAGTAAATGTAAACATTTCATCATTTAATCCTATAATATAATAATGTTGCTCATACGACATGTATGTACACCGTGATCAACCAATGTATTCACCATATTTCCGTGAACTTTTTCTGGTTCCTCAAACTGAAATTACCGCTCCGTGGGACCCTTTTTCAGTCGATCAAAGAAATGAAACAAAATTCGCTGAAGGAGCTGAAGACCATTCCAAAATGTGCTTATGAAAAGTATTTCGTTTCGAGGACTGGAAAAATTGTTTGCATAAGTATACTACATCTGCTGGGAATTACTTTGAAGGCGACAAAATAGATATTGATGAATAATTAAATTTTTTACGATTCATTTACAATTGCAGAGTACTTTTGACACAATGTATGATGGTTACGCATATCAATATGATATTTTTAATCCTCTCCCCTTGAAATGTTATATCATATTTTAAAATAGAGCATGCGAAAATTCTATGATAATTAATTCGTTATCAGCATTTCTATTGCCGGTAACCGTAGCGTGAATAACACTATAAAAATTCGTGCAACATGTTTTGATAATATTTTTAAGCAACAATAATGTAAAGTGTTAACGTATGCGAATCTCTGTCCACTCACTTATTTACATATTATATTTGGCAAATTTACACAAGCGATTTTAAAAATTGTGGCATGGCAATGGTTTTCTAGCACAACAAGATAAAAAAGGTATTCGGAGAATATTTATATATTTCCAAAACTTTAATTTAGTATTCATAATTCCTTGAATATGAATTATTACCATTTTGCCAATTTTGAAATGAATAATTTACCAATTGTGGTGAAGGGGGGGGCAAAACTTGCAAGTAGCTATTCAAGCAGCATCATCGCAGCTGTGAAAATAGTAATAACAATTGAAAGAACCGGTGTCTGGTTTATGAATTTAAATTTACAATTTTATTCGAGCTGTAAATCTTCATATATGTATATATATATAGAATGTTACATAAAATTAGTAAGAACTAATAAGTTAACTTAATAAGTTTGTAGACCTACATCCACTTGTACATATATACTATACATATTGTTGATCGATAGTTACATGGTGTAGTTCGTTTAATAATAATTTGACGCTATTGCAATCTTTGAAATAATTAATAAAAAATTAAATAAAAACACCGTTATGGATAAAATATTGCATGAGGCAAACAAGGTTGTTCCCACAAAACAAGTTTGGTTACGATATTCTCTACCATCAATTATATAGTGTTTCCATTTCGTGTAAAATATTTTCAATAAAATCCATTTTTAAATAAATAGTAAACGATAAAATAAAGAGATAATACATGATTTTTAACCAAATTGATATAAAATTGCTTTCAATTATTAAAGGTCGAACATGAAATATATCCTTTTTCTAATTCTACAATTGCTACAAATTTACTGGTAGCTCCTTGCACAATTTCACAAACCTTGTTATAGCTTCTGCATTATTTGTTCGTCATTATTTTTTCTTAAATAATTCTTCCTTTTACATTCCTTTCTTCCTTCTATGTATATATCCGTTGATTACGGGAGCCATTAATTTACCTAATTGTGACACCTTTGCAATCCATTAGCCAGTTAGTAGCCTGTATTATCATTTCGAAAAAAAAAAATTAAAATTTCATAAGTTTTTCGAAATAAGTAGTAAAAGGTTTACAGAAAAGAGTTGGGTTTGAAACCAATGATACATACGTACATTTTGAATTGAAAACGGCACACGAAGCTCCTGTCCTTTCGGGCATCTAGCACCGTTTTTTATCGGCCAATGTGTGCGATATGTATAAAAAAAGAATCATATGAAGGCAATTTTCTTCGAAAAAATGGTGAAATTATTTATAAAAAATTAAATGTTCAAATATAATTTGACAATCGATATAAACGATATTCGAATATATCCACTTGTACTCAAATGGAATATTTATATTGTTTTATGCATATTCACTGTTTTGCCAAAAGCCTTTTTTTTCGTTGTATGTAATAATAAACACCAACGAATTGACTTCTTTATGCTTAGTACTCCCAATTAAGAATGTTACGATTACATGCATGTTTTTGAATAAGTATGTAAAAAAACATAATCACGTGATTAAACTCATTATATTCATCAAAAGCCAACTCAATTAACAGAAAATATATCAGAGTTGTTGACTGTTGAAGTACTTACACATATCATGAGTTGCTCCGTCCACTATTAACCACAAGAACAATCACTCATTATTGCATTAATTAACGCAATAGTGTTGGTAATTTAAGCTGTAAATAAATGTTCGGATTGAGTATTATACATATGGTCTATGGCTAGATCATTATATGGGCCATTCCATCAATTGGCGGCATATTTTGTTTTTTTTTTTTTTGTACCCGTATTCCGATAAAAAAAAAAAAAAAAAAATTACTATTTCTTTTATTTTTTAACGATCTCAGAATTTTATGCAAACAATTTTGAAATTGTACAGTTTTATATAAGAATTATAAAAAAAAACCTGAGCTTTCTGATAAAAATATTTGCAAAATCGAAAAACAAAAAAAATATTTGTTTCCAAAAAAAAACAAAAATTGTTTTTTGTGCTCTGGTCTCATGAACAGCATGTTATCGCTATACAAGGCGCAGGCTATTAATTCCTAAAGCTACTTATACTTGTCAGGGAGGAAAACCGAACAATTTTTTTACTGTTCATGGCGTCAGACTCCCATATTTTTGAACATTGATTCTTATGTAACATTTAACAAGAAATAAAAAAAAACAAAGGTGAAAAGCACAAAAAACAACAAAAGGTAAAAAAACAAAATTTTTTTTTTGAATTTTGAAAATATTTTTACCAGAAAGTTGAGACTTTTTTACATAAAACTATATAACTTCAAAATTTGTTGCATAAAATTCTCAGATCGTTAAAAACTAAAAGAATTAGTAATTTTTTTTTTTTTTTTTTTTTTAATTCGGATACAAAACCAAGTCGCCAATTGATGGACTGGCCCATATATATTATATCAATCGTACTATATGGTAAGCAAATTATTTTATTTTTCAACAACCGATATGCTTTAATTGAACTTGGCCTGAAAGCGGAAAGTACTTAACATGCAATTTCATTTGCTATTTGCTCTCACGAAGGAGCATACTAGTGAGTACTTTGATTCAATTAAGCGATAAAAAATGTGAGTTTATTTTTAATTTAAGGCTATTTTTGCCTTGCGTAACTACTATTGCTAACCATTTACGCTTATCGAAGAGGTTATCTAAGTTAAAGTAATTTCTTTGTTATTCTTGAAATCATATTTAAGATAGCTCCAAAAAATTATGAAAGAAATCAAAACAAAATTTTCTCATTTCGTATTTCCCAAAATGTATTCAGACAATAAAATAGTAAAAAATTCATGTATTGCTTTTTTTCTCTATAACAAACTGAATTGCACGTCACATACTTTTTCCTATTAGTCTCATTGCGATTTGTCAGTTGGAGCACAAAAGATTGGTAATTTGCTTCCAAGAGCTGCTATGTGTAGGCGATTCGGCATTTTATTTTATTTATTTACTTATACAAATATCGTTTTTCGTTCGAATGTTGTTTATTTTTGAATTTCAAAATTTGATTTTTATAAATATTTTATGACAACTATGGAAATGAATGTTCTAATAAGGAAAAGGATAGTGAAGTCAAAATTTGTTGTAATCGTATTATTGTGCGAGCGTTACCTTGCAATTTTACACTTTTCAAGTTTAGCTGCACAATAGGAAATCTAGACATTCGTTATATGGCCAAAAGAGCTTGCTACTTAGATTTATTAACATATCGAAATAATGTTATTGACTTTTTGTTTATAATATTTATTTTAACGTAAATCGGTTTGGAGTATTATTAGTTGTAGTGTTAATTTAATATGTGATTGCCCTGCAAGCAAATTATCGATTATATCATATGTTATTTACCAGCCAGCTCGAATAAATATCTAAGGAATGAATTGATAAAATTACATACTAATTCTTGTAATGGTTTGTAGTTTCAGTAGTATAGTGACGTGCAGAATGGTGTCGTTGACAATTCATTGATCTAAATGCACTTATGGAAAGTGCAGTACCTCATGTTTAGAATCGTGATAAATAATTCAAGTCACGAAACTTTTTTAGCCAGCACAGTTGTAATATAATTTGTCTGTTTGAATAAAACATAAGATGAAACTATTATTAAAGAATTGCACCTTTAGAAAGCAGTACGCTCTAAACTCAACCAAAAGGTCTAAAATGTATAAAGAAAAATGTATGAAGAAAAAGTCAATCATAATTTAGGAGAATAAGAATTAGGCGTGTGTTAAATGTATCATATTCATCCCTTCATAAAGTCAGGGTACTTATGTACCATACTTCGTTTATACATATATAAATTTTTATTAAAATTATTGCTTGACAGACCGTCGGCCAAAATTATCCGCCAGGTATGCTCTTTTGGAAATTTTCCTTTTCGCATAACATTTTTGGCATGAATCCATATTTCCTGCATCCTGTTCTTCCAATTACTTATATTAGGCCATAAAAACAAGAAATTTTTTCATTGCTTTTCAATTTGGCTTGCTTACATTTTATTGCATAATACTAACATATACTTTTTCGGAACATTCACTTTGATCTCTTACAATAGTTACTCAAGCTAAATGAATTACATTAAATGCATATTCACGAAACGAACTGGCAATAGGTGCGGCAGTAAGCAATAACAAAAGCTACACATGTATTAACTCAGGCATTGATTTTGTTTAGCGGATTTCTTGTACCATATTTCACAATTCTCTTGCAATAGTTTTGGTTGCAGTACATAGTAATAGTCCTGACAACGATGAAGCAGACGAACTGGCCAGAGCAGGACCCACACTACAATCATTAGGAGGGAATTTACGAAAATATGCCTCTGGCAGATATTTTGCCAACAAATTAAAATATATGTATATTTCTTAAATTTTGAAAATAAAAGTTGATTTCAGAAAATTTATATACGATTTTTAGCCATCGCCAATGCAATGCGAGCACAATACTCATAGCTAAGAGTGCAGCTGAATATTTCTGAAGTGGAATGCATTTAACGACCACTCCATTAAGTGGGAGCTCGTTCTTTATCTCGTGATTTTATTTCCCCATTAATTCCATACGTTGAAACAATATGAATGTGCACTATGTATTTAAAATTGATAAAAAGGTTTCCGAATGTACATAAAAGGTATCAAATATACATGGGGGGAAAATTGGTTGGCCCAACTTTAATCTCCAAGTTTCATCAAGATATCTAAATTTTTACAAAAAGTTACATTTGGCACGGAAAAATGGACGAATGGACGGACAACTTTCTCGCCACCCTGATTATTTATACTATATATATATTTATAATACTCTGTACCAACTGGTTGCAAGGGTAAAAAATGCAAGTTAAAATATTGCGTAAGACAGTCTCTAAGAGATTTCTGGCGGCATGAAAACTTCGGATTATTAGACGAGTAATTTATAATGGAATGCTTTGGGAATTTTTTTTATTTTACTGTTGTTGTATTCAGGAATCGATTAAAATCATATTTGGAAATTTATAAACAAACTTATATGCTCTCTCTTAGCTTTTTTATTAAATTAAATTTTACATCGATAATATTTGTTTTAAATATAATCTAAGCAAAGCAAGTAACTATAGCAATCATATCGTACCAATATCCGTAATTGTAGTGATATAAATCCAAGCAAAAAATTCTGCGCTACATATACATATATTCCATTTTCCTTTGTATTAAGCAAACCAGATTCAGTTGCAAACCGAGTTACACTTTGAATATGCAACTAAACCATTAATTGATATGGAAAACAAAAAACGTGTCACGTTATAATACCCTTTGTAGGTGCATTTTTGTCAAATGCAATGTTTTTTATACAAGAGCTTGAGTTGGATCAATGTTTTTGTATTACAGCTATAGGCTTTATTTATCCGATATTAGCGGTTCCGACGATCGAGTAGTTTCTTGCAAAATTTCAGACCGATATATTGGAAACTGAGTGAGTTCCCGTATATCCAGACTGTATTTGTTTACAGCTTCTTGCAACTAAAAAAATTCTGTCGAACATATAGGCTTAACTATGGTTTCATAGAGCCAAAGAACTACCTTTGGATAGAGTCCCCACCTTTTGCCAATGGTCCCCTTCTAGCAATACATGGCAACCGATAACTGCCTTGCTCTTGCCTCGATTTTGCGTTTCCACTAGAGCTTATTGCCGAGAATAACCCAAGGAACTTAACTTTGTCAGCAGGCCAAAGACGCGTTCCTTTCATTCTAGGTACGTTATTTTTCTTGGTGAATAAAATCTCGGTCTGGCTAGGATTTATGGAGAGGCCATTTTTAGCAGCGTTCTATCACAGAGTAGTTTGAAGATGAGATGCTTAAGGTTCAATTCAACTCCAAACTTATTGAAAGCTCCAATAACTGGTTCCGACAAAACGCTGCTGGATGGCCCCTCAATATCTAAGAAGGTCTTCACTGCAAACTCCTTGTTCTTCATGGACCCCAGGAGAGAGGCTTTCCACTAACCTTCTTTTACAATAGCTCAACCAATGTTAAAGCTAGTCTAATATTATTTGTTGGATATTTTCTTCATATATGTATTAATTTGAAGAGATAATATCTAAAAAAGCAGTATAATTTAATTGGAGAAGTTATGGCTACTCTATTGCACATTCGTATGGTATAGTACATGTATGTTAAGCATATTGCTTGGCATAAAATGGATTACAAGAACACATTACACCAAAGGCGAAAATGGTAAACTATCAACTAACTGTGTTTACTGCATTAAAATTACAGAACATAGGAGTAGAACAATCAGTAACAGTAAGAATTGACATCATCAATAAGATTTGCTGTGCAAATATTGTTGAAAGTGATCCATTTACGAGTGTGCGAATGATAACCTGCCTTGCAGAGTGCCAGAGGCAGTTGACAAAATGCAGCAGATAGAAAAGAAATTCCTAATATTTCAAATATCTCGATTTTCGACATTTAGCATGTGAATGTGAAAGCTTATTTGTTTTAAATTTTTACAAGAATTGAACTGTGGTAATTTATAATTAATTAAATATTTCGATATATCTGCTGTAAGGCTTATGAAGCAGGCTGGAAAAGAGCTCCCTGCATAATTTTAGTATGCTCTGAGCATCGGTTACCAGATCACCTCTGATGGTTATTATTATTTAATAATAATATCAAAATACTATTGAATTATTTAAGCACATATGAAGGGCCGGCCAATTTAGAGCAATGAATCTAAATTTTTGACATTAAAAAACGAGAGTATGTATATATAGCTCTATAATTTAGTTAATAACTTTAATAGTTTATATTGTACCCGTTTCAACTCGTAAAGTAATTTTCTAGTTTGATTAAAGTTACGCAACTTAAGTGACATATAGGTAGGTAGGAGTGCTGTCATCATTAGCTATCTATATTAGAGCTCGATGCGCCATAATTATGCTGTTACGCTGAAATCATTTAGTGCTCTCAATAAAAAATAGTTTGTGTCTGGTTTGTGATAAAGCTGGTCATTCAAAGAGAAAGTGGAAAGTAGTCTTCTTTTTGCTTGCCAGCATGGATCTGTGATAGAGCCACGTTATAATAGCTATAAGTCTGTAGATACCATTTCTAGATCTATTTAATTAGTCCATGGTATATTTACGTCATACGGGGATATGGCATATCTGCTTTGCTATTTTGCACTCTATGTAGATCGTTCCAAGTGGACATGGTGTTAGCTCCGCTTCGGATTCGGCTAACACCGGCGACTAGTTTGCTAACTCTTTTCGGCCTTTTTCGTTACCGAAAATGTTCCTGTAACCAATAACCCAAATTATTGACAAGTGGTGTACTCCTACCACCGAGCTTAAAGCTTTCCTGCAATTGTTGAAAATGCTGACTGATTTTGGTAGATGTATAGAAAGAGTAATGCGAAGTTCATTAGAGTGTACACCCGCCCCTACCTTGTAATCAATTTTGAATTCGGTGTAGATATAATAAGTATACTCCCCTCCTGATCGACCTCTTCTCCATTCACTTCTAGGGGGTAAGTTTACCCGAAAAAGAATATTTCAATTTTATCTTGGGAGGATATAGCCTGATTTACTTACGTTTTGCTTGTTGTGGATTGGATTTTGTCTATAATCTTAATGGTTCAGCAGAACTTGCTGCTATTTTCCGAACAAACACGTCTCTGGTTTTTGATTGGATATTAAGAGCTTCGGCCGGCCTTGACTTAATAGTTCCGGTTTCCTTTGCACACGTTTTTTTGTGTTCAATTTAATTTGTAAGTGATCCTTTTAGTTTTTTAAATGATGGCTACTATACTAGTGCTCTATAAGTTAGAATTGGGTGAATGACGCCAGTATACATCCACATGACTACATTTGGTTTAAGATCTCACATCCTGTTAAGCGTTCTTTAGAAGGTTCATAAGGCCATGCGATTTATTTATTCGTGTTTCAATGTAATTTTCAGTTCAATTTGGGAACGATTTCAACCTCTAAGGTATTTTGGCGTGAGGGTTAGAACTTTTTGTTTAGTCGTGCAAAGCTCCAGTTTCGTTTGCCGTTGTTCGCACCCTATGGACATAAACTTCGGCTGTTTCCATTATCGTTCTGATTGTGTAAGAATACAAACAAGGAACCGTAATATGATAAATGAAATTCATTTATTCAAAAATACGGAATACTAGTACTAATCGTTCTTAAATAATTATACCTCTGTAAAACTTTTGAATAATGATGTGGTATTGGCGTCAGTTCTAACACCAATTATTTCAATAGTAAATTTATGACAAAATGTATTTATCTACACTAAATACACCTCTTTCAAAAACTTATCATATTATATTCCGTCAATTATTAAATTTTCTAAATATTATATACTATATATACATGTTGGTTTTTTGAAATAGGCATAAATTCGGTTCAGTTTTTTAGTGATTACAAGCAAACATTGGTAATCCAAGGCGTATGAGTAATTTATTGTAAACTGGAAGAGTTTGAATAAATGCGGTGAATAGAAGAAATAGCCAAAATAGCCTATTAGTAAAAACAAAGGAATGAGTATTTGAAAAATTTTAATATTTTTACGAAGCCAATTATTTAGTGTACCAGATTTTTCATAAGGGCGAAGTTACAATAGTTGTATAAAAATCACAAGTAGCACTTAATGTTAGCCACAAATAATTTATTCAATACGTGTTCACATTTCATGAAAGCTTAATTAAGTTGCATAAAAATTGGTTGCACTATTTTTAACTGCGTAATCGTTTTATGACTCGATAAATCAACACTTTTGTGAATATGTGTATTCATGTTGGTTGACTTGGAGGTTTTTATGAAATTTACATAGCAGAGAATTATATATTATATATACGGTGCATTCCAAAGTAAACAGGACAAAGTAAACAGGACTTTACACAAAAAAAAAAAAAAAAAATTTTTGTTTTTTCGGCAAAATAAATTTATGTTTATTTTATTCAAAATAGTCTCCTTCTGCTTCAATACAGGTTTTTGCACGGTCCAAAAGCATGTCGCACTGCCAGCATGCCGGTGCACGCCTTTTGAATGGCGTCTACGTCTTCATAAAGCATTCCTTTTATGGGCAAAGACATTTTTCCGAAAAGGAAGAAGCCGCACGGTGCCAAATCAGGTAAATTCGTAGAGTGGTTAATGGTTAAAATGTGATTTTTGATCAAATAGTCGGTCACAAGCGTCGAATCAAATGTTGTATTCTAGCCAATCTTTGGTCATCGGTAAATTTGTGTGGAATATACCGTGCACACACCTTTCGTAAGCCCAAGTGTTCGGTTAAAAAGCGATAAATCGATGTTTTGAAATGTTCAATTCCAATTCCATGAGTTCCAATGATGATTTCGGCTGACTTTTGATGAATTCATATACACTTTGAAAACTTTGAAACCACTCGTGCACTCTACTACGGGATAGACAATCAAAAGTCATAAACTTGTTTCATCAAAGAAACATCCTGACACTTCAAACGCAATAACTTCCCTTCCAATCAATGAAATTATCACTGGACTATCGATAATGATAACAGATTCTACCGCATCAGTCGGCATATAGATGGCGCTATCAGGGCGCGCTAGATTCAAAAAGTCCTGTTTACTTTGAACCGCACCTTGTATGTAACACGACATTTTCGATAACCGCAAAGTGCTCTTAAAATGGATTAAACTATAAGCGTTAGAAGTAATTTAGGTAATAGCAACTTTTTTTTAGTACCGCATAGTTCAATACTTGACCGGATTTGTAACTGTCGACTTTATCGTATTAACAAATTAACAAAATATACAAATATCACAGCTTTGAACAATTAAAATTTTATTTATGCACATATATATTTATACCAGAACTAAATATAAATGTATACTATCGTGATACATGAAAAAACTCAACACATGTTTGATATTATATTTTTTAACTGGAGTAGAAATATAATCAATATACTTTATAAAATTAATATAAATAAATAAAAATAATTACAGAGTAGTTAATGGTTTGGCTACAACAACAAGGGACTTTTGGGTTTAAATTAAAAATAGGCTTGACCTCGCTTTTTGATAGCAAGTGAGCAAAATATTAGTGATATATTGCGAGTTAGGGTCAAATATAAATATTTCCGGCTTACCGATTAGTTTTATCAATATAATAGGCATAATATTAAATACATAAGCTTGAGTTATGTACAGAAATGTAAATATGATCAAATTTTTATAATGATATTTGGTAGTAAGTAATGGTACTTTTCGCTAATTGTCATTGGTATACTAATTCTCATCCCACCCGATTGATGTTAAAACGGAATGATCTTAATCTTCTCTGGTATTAATCTGAATTGGAATTAACAATCTGCTTTCGATATTAAGTCTACATACGTTTGTATAAATTTATCGAAGACGATGGGTCCAATAGTACGAATACGATGTTTACGCATACCTAAAAGTACATAATTTGCATTACTGAAGGTTTTGCCCCATAGTCTTATTTAGCTTAATGCACATAGATTTGAGGTTACAGTACTAGCGCACTTTCAATTTTTTGTTAATGAAGCAAATAAAGATCGAACTTCGTTTACATATTCCAAAGCTCTGCAAAACAATTTTTGTTCATTCATACCATTTCAAAGATATTGAATTTTTTGTCCCCTACCGCTCGATTGTTGTGCAGTGCGTTCGTAAGCTCCCGAAAAGCATACGTTTTTTGCTGATTATTAAAGGTGAATATTTTCCGCGTTTGTCACATACTTTTCAGTTTTTTTAGCGTGAAGAACACATAAAACATTTCAATTGTTTAACAAAAAATTATGTAAAATATTATTATTTAACCCTTTCGATCCGAAAAGCCGTTGAAGTAAATAAAACATATTTCGCATAATAAATCGAGATGACAGGTATTGGAAAAACGTATTTTTCGTTAAAAAACGAGTTAAATGAATCAGAGGCGGAGGGAGGGGCTGGGACAAATATGTCCCGTCAGTATTTTTTGATGTATGGATATTTATCCCGATCAGTACTCAATGCTGTCAAGGCTTACATATTATTTCGCTGGTTTTTATATGAAAGCTAATTTTATTTGTAATTCAATGAACATTTTCGGTAAACAAAAGTGTAATACATATTTCATATTAGACTATAAAATAAAATTTATTTCAAATTAATGAAAATATTTGAAAATAAGTATTTATTTGTAATAAGGTGCAAAACAGTCCTTGCAGAGTGGAATCTGACATTCTTCACATATTGTTTTTGTACGTCTCTTCTTCTTTTGTTCTGCGCAACCAGCACAACGCCTCCGATTGCAAATTTTTATCGGCAGATGTCCAGCACTTATTTTTCTTTTTCTACCAGATATAACACTGTGACTAACAGATGCCTTCTTCTTTCCCTCTTCTATAATGTTTTCAGACTTTTTGACCATTTTGTAGCTTTTTTTCTATAGTCGACATTTCCGATGAAAGACAATTACTTACATCGATTACTTCCTTGTTATCATGCCATTTGGCAAACATCAAACCTGTGTTGCTTTCTCGGAAAATACATTGACCCTTCCTGAGCTTAATATTAATTACTGGCAATTTCTTACGGTTTGGCATAGCAGTTCCTAACGCAGCATAATTCAAAATTTCAAGGAGGTTGATACTAGTGAAGAACCGATCGAAGCATAATGTGACATCAGTTTCTTGTATTGTGGCAGCTAATTTATTAACTACGCGTTCGCCAAGAGTTCCTTCGACAACTCCTTCTTCTTTACCGCAGTAGATATTAAAGTCATAGGTATAGCCGGTAAGAGCATCACACCAAAGCCACATTTTAATGCCACGCTTAGTGGGCTTCAACGGCAAATATTGTTTCATGGAAGATCGGCCCTTGAACTTCGTCATACTTTCGTCAATACTTTGGTATGCACTTTCCATCCTTGAACTAAAAAATCGAGATTTCAGGCATTCCAACAAATCTTCAATATAGTATAGTTTAGATGCTCCCTCTGATTTTCAGTTGAAGCAAAATACATTTTCGATGACAATCGTTGAATTTTATCCCGTGTACTAGCTGATTTTATAGCATCATTTCCATAGAATAATGTCTTGACCAATAGTGTCTAATGGATGGTAGACGATTATATGACATAATGATCATACAACCAAGAATAATCTTTATTTCTCCAATATCGGTAAGCATAGTATTTTTATGCAACGGTTTAAATTTTCGAAAAATTTCTATTCGTTCGTTGGTACATTGCGTAATACGCATAAAAAGGCTTTCTGGGAAAATTTTCATGAATATATCGTAAGGATTATCAGTCCTTTTAAAAGTTTGTCCTATGTCTGGAATTCGAAGGCTGCTCACTGTTTTTCTTTGAACAAAAGCCACATTGGGAACAGACCAAATGGTATTATATAACTGTATGCAGAGTTTACTTCTTGTAAGTTATCTCCTATACCTTCGTCTTGGTGATCAATATGCTCAGCATCACTGCTTTCAGTAGTAGACTCCTCACCATCAGTAGGCTTATATGCATCACTACGTTAGTCGTTAGCCCGAAAAGTCTTCAGCTTCATCAAAAGACTCCAAGATATTAGCAATCACATTGCGATCTATTGATTTTGACATGACATTTTGACATGACGTTCGGGTCGAAAGGGTTAAACAAATGGATCGTGAAAAAATATTTATAATGTAGCACGAACATTTTTCATTGACTTCACAGAATTTCATCGATTTATCTCCAGTAGTTTATGAGAAAATAATTTTACAATTTTAACATGCTCCAAATTTCAACCATAAATAACTTTAACAAAAAACAAACAGAATTTTGACGAAATATTTATATCACTGCGTATGAGTCTGGCCCCCTTCCTAATGAACTGCTCAATTTCAAAATCGGTGGTTTTTCAAAATATTCATGGATCAGTTGACGTTATTTTGGCCCACCAGACCAGTTTTTTAATACATATTGCCATTTTCATCATATATGACACCATGTCTTCGTCATTATGTCAGAGATGCATCTTGTTTCTGGAAAAATATTGATTAAACATTTGCATGTTCTAATTACTGGAAGCAAGTAATGGCCAGAGACCACGCAAAGCCAAATGTATAAAATGTATTTGTTAAGCACACGGTATGACTCATACGTGCTTCTCGCAAAATGCCATGTCTGCGATAAAAATGACATCGAATAAATATACAGTACCACAGCTAATCTTGGGGGTGAGAAATTCCAAGTCAGGGTGATGATGCTTAAAGGGTTTGGCGTTCGTATGTGTAAGTTTTTTTTTATGACCTTATAAAGGTCATATCTATAAGTAGACATTCAAGCTGTTTTTTCTTAAAATACTAACAAACAGACTGATACTTTGGATTAAAGGTTATAACTCGTTGCACTTTGCGCTTTTTAGCCGTTGTTTGAATAGCAAGCAAGTTCTGAGGTCATATCAGATTTCCAACAGCGATTATCTTGAGTACCTTCATAATCTCTACAAATTTACAGTATTTTACTATTTTTAATTACGACCTTATTTCTGTTGTTGTCTTCAAGTAAGCAGCGTGCCCCAGAGGTTTGGCAAACAAATTGCTTCTGTGTGTTGTGGATAAAAGACGCAGTCCCCAAATTTCTCAAGAATGCAATTCGCTTGTCTTGTTGAATGTTCGTATATTCGTATTTTTTGTAAACTATAATTGATGGTCCTGCAATATGCAATGGCAAATGCAACAGTTAAATACACTTTACAGTGGTTAGTCATCATTTTTGCTTTGAAACTTTAAATTTATGGACCTATTTTTAAACAATTAATATCTTTATACTGCATGACTTTTTATGGTGTGTGTGTGTTTAATGTTATCTTATCTGTAAATATATGTATATATACATAG
>NW_017537073.1:91376-95121 GCF_001853355.1 Bactrocera latifrons
TAAATTTATTTATCTCGAGTAGTGTTTGGTGATATATACCTAATGTACTTGCATGTACTTTCATGGCTTTAGTCCTTGCAAGTTGCAAGAGTATAAATGTTCGGTTATACCGTACTTAGATTTTCCTTACATATTTATTTTAAAATTCTTCATTTTCTTCATTTTTCGTGTTTTTTACTGAATTGTGAAAAAACGATTGGCGGGATCGTCATCATCTTTCTCTTTTTAAGAACATTGGTATAAATGCCTTCTTCTTTTGCCATGCAAATAATTCTGAACAGTTCCTTGAAAACGCCGACTGTGTTGATTGCCAAGTACTGGTAGCATTATAGTTAGCGACATTACGGAGCTGCACCTGAGTGCTTACTATAACGATTTGTTTCTTTGTACATTATTTTAAATTGTGTGTGAAAATCAAAGCAATTATGATAGGTAATCGGTAGGAAGCAGATCGAATGACTGGTTAATATGCAGACGTACATACTATGAATAAAACTAGCACAGTGCCTGGTCAGTGCTCAGGTGTCCCTCGCGCCGCGATGTGATGTGATTGGGAAATCACAAAGTGATTTGAGTGGAATTTGTCTACCAGCTGGCTCCATATACTATACATATTTTCAATAACTGATATTCTGTAGTTCTAAATACTAACATGTTAACATGTTATATTTCGTATAAGGAATTGTATATGTATATGTAAAACTTAATAGTTTTATCAGTTTTACACAAACTTTAATTCATGTTTCATGTTTTGACTTTTTATATATGCTGTAAGAATTACTTTAAAGTTATTGATATATTGATTGTATTTTTAATGCCACCTTACATTTTTATTTTCAGAACTAAAATTTTATTTCGCAAGGAGCTAAAATGGAAGATCAAACCTTAAAAAGTATGGTTATGGTATGGCTATAGGTACGTGGCTTATTTTTGAAATTTCTACTAGTTGTATTTGTTATAGACACACAAATTTTCTTTAAGTTATAATAAATCGGCAAAGAGTAAAAAGAGTATCTTAATTAAACTGAAGCAAATATTTTTCAGAGGATTACTTAACATTTTACAAATTTTCTAATTGTAATTATCTAAGTGAACTCGAACAATAATTAGTTGCGACATATTCAGTACTTACACAAAAGACAGTCAAAAATCATATCATAAATAAAATATAATGACATGCAACACTAAGAACACATGTAAAATCACGCTATCGTAGACAAATAACAAACGCTGCTCTTTGTTGATTTCAATGGTAACGAAAGCAATTGTTAAAGTATTATACATTCATACATTTAACAAAAAATGCTTTAAGTTAATAACATTTGAAAACATACGCAATAATTCGAACATGAAGGAGGATTATGAAAAAGAAATCACACTGGAAACATGTGCGAGGTGTGTTCAAAAAGTAACCCGAATTTTGAATTTTCGCGGGTTACGTACGTATATTCGAATTTCGAATTTTTTGTGGAGTTATATTGGTACTCATGACTCTCACTTATGCCGACAAGCTCGGCCACTTTGAATGTTCATTTAGTTGTTGACAGCTGCTTTGTTTGCATGTGATTTGGATCGTCTTCGATTTTTAACTATTCAAAACAATGGAGCAAAGAACCTGTATCAAATTTTGTGCGAAAAAATGAAATTAAGTGCGCGGATGCATTCCGAATGTTGACTGTGGCACACGGAGAAGCTACCTTGGACCGAAGCAACGTTTATCGGTGGTACAAAATGTTCTCAGAAAGCCGAGAAGATGTGACAAAAATTGGCTTTTGCACCACGATAACGCCCCTGCTCACACATTGGTGCTTGTGCGCGAATTTTTGGGCAAAACCACCACTGACACTAATGATGCCACAGCCACCGTATTCCCCAGATCTCGCCCGCTGTGACTTTTTCTTGTTCCCTAAACTGAAGAGGCCCATGAAAAGACGACGTTACGCTTCTCTTGACGAGATAAAGACGGCATCGAAGGAGGAGCTGRAGAAGATAAAAAAAAAATATTTTTTGAAGTGCTTCGAAGATTGAAAAAACCGTTGGCACGAGTGTATAATATCTCATGGGGATTACTTTGAAAGGGAAAAAATAAATATTCATGAATAAATAAATAATTTTTGAAAAAAACACAAATTCCCGATACTTTTTGAACACACCTCGTATGTTAACTGATTATAGAATAATAGCAATGAGGGGTACTCGACTATAAAAGTCATACAATACTTTAAAATGTCTCATAATTAGTTATACATATTTAGCTGTCATTACTGTTGGACAAGGCTGCATAGAACACTGCGCCTTTCGTGAGAATCAAAACAATTAGTGCCACCGAACATAAATTGGCTGAAAATACTTGTGAACTAATTAATATATAAGGTAAACACGAAACGATGAAAACCACAAAATATTATATCTCCTAACAATACATAGTGGTTTCAACGCATAGAGTATGCCACTTAAGGTGCAATATCAAACTGAGCCAAGGAAAACTCATTGAAGCACCCAACCGACACTATAAGCTCCCCATACTATACGCGTGATAAATCAGAGTTACAAGATGATACAAGAGGACTTAATAGAACCCCGAGCCCAAATTAGACAGCACCCCCAAATTTCAGTGAAAGGACACATCTGAGAACGTACTCAACCGATATCGGCAAAATTTGGTTTCTTGTCATGCCTATGTAGTGTGAAAACAAACAAAATCTGGATATAAGTACGAATATTTCCCATGTAACCCAATTTTAAATTCTATCTGACTCTTTCAGTTTCCAGTAAACATGAATAAATGTAGCGGGATAAAACTGTACCCGATTGTATTGTAAAGATGTATGCTTTCTGATCAAAAATTAACGAAATAGGACCAAAACTATTCAGAATACCGAATATGTGGATCAAGGTTCCAGTTGCGACCTTTTAATCGAAAATAATGGTAAATTTGTGATATATTGTCTGAAAACTCAAAAACAACCCTCTTCAATAATTTATATGTAAGTGCAAATATTTGAGTTATCTTAATAAAATTGAGAAATGATATTTTTCTAATAACGTTGTATTTTACCTGGTATTGATCGAGGCATCTTGCTAGAGTATGAAATTTTGGATTACATCCGAATTTACGCCTTGCTTAGTTTTTACTCCTATATAAAAAATTTTGTGTATTGAGTACTTTATAATTAATGTAGATCTTATCTTCAGCAAAGAATGATCGAACTCCTAAACCATTTCTAAACTAAACTTTCTAAACCATTGCGAAAATTATTGGGTGGAAGAAGGATTTTGCTAAATCACAGTCACACACACACTAATCAGCTACAGCGACTTACGAAATTCGCAAGAACGTCAACACTTGTGCAACGCTTGCTTAAACTACTTTTAAATTGCATTAAAATGGGACACGTACATCAATATTTTTGAAGCAATCGTGTACTTTTGCACGCACGTATTATGCAATAAATAAATAACTGGTAGTTTATTTAACTCAATATTGCCAATGGAGCTGACAATGCTGTGTTAATTTCATTATGCATTACAGATTTACTGAAATAATAACCTCCAAATGGTCAATGAACTCCAAAAGTTGGTGCAGTTTTTTCAATAAGATATATGTGTTCATTCAATATTTTCCAATTTATTCCTTATCCTCTCCAAATACTCAATAGATCAATTATTCCCTCTAAGAGTATTGTTCATGCTACTGTTTGATCGAAGTCAGGTGTTAATTTCATGATTCTCTCCGAAAATAATT
>NW_017537073.1:95597-111671 GCF_001853355.1 Bactrocera latifrons
AAAGGAATTAGGACTTAGTCACTATCGCGCCAGAAAATTAAAATTATTATTCGAAGTCATCTTTTGCAATTTGCAATTATTGGTCGAAAACAGAAAACCTTCTGCAAACTTTACAATATCAGTAAAAGTGATTTTCGTGAATTTCGCTATATGTCAGTTTCTGTGTGTAACATTACTTATTGCACAACTTGTGGCTGATTGGTTTCTGTAAATACAGAAAGTAATAGTTTTTATTATTTGCCGAAATAGGTGACTGTATCATTATTATGCCAATATAGATACCTCTATAATATCTGAAATGCGATAAGTGATAAAGTTCCAGATAAGTTTATTAATTTTAATGCAAGATGTGAAGCCTTTAATATTTATTACTCTGGTGCATATCCAATTGTTTCATTTTACGGCGATGAATAAAAATTACCTGTCGCATTGTGCATGCCATAAATTTGCATAATAATAACAGCAACCAACTGCTGGATAATAGTGCGAGCGAAGGGTAATAAAAGAGCAGCCGAGATACTACTGCATTTGTATTTACGGTTATGTACACTTAGTGAATTTGCGGATATTCTGAGTTGCATGGCTTTTTCTTTAATTTACAAGTTCGTTACTCGCTTATTGCAACCGTTCAATTCCAATAATGTTAATAATGAAAATGTTGTGATAATATGAGCACCATATATTTATAAAAGAAAAAATGTACTATACATATATGAGACTGCATATAAAAGTTAAGTAAAATCGTGTATAAAATAGGGTTTTCCGAATTTTTATTTTGTTTTAGCTGGGTTGTGCTAAGAGGAGATAAGTTGGTAACAGCTATCGTTTTTCATTCAGCAAATCTTCTCAAGATAGTAGTGGCTCCACCTTTCCTCTGCTAACTGTTTCATTGCGAGACCAGGAGAGCTTATTAATTTTCTAATTAAGTATTCTTACACATTGAAAGTATCGTTTAGATGCCGCTGTGACATCTCCCAAAATTCTAATAGGCTTAATTATACAGAATTCTAATAATTGGCTTAAAAGTACAGTCAAACTATTGTCATCGCCTCTTATATTGACTAATTACTGAATACATCAACTGTGCACTTCTTCTGGTCGTTCGAATTACTTGTATATTAATAAAAGTTTTTTGTTAACTTGATATGGTGAATACTTGAGGCTGTTTCAACAAGCAAATTTGAGAATCCTATATTTTATTTTTGTGCATTGATATTTTCTTGTTTTTATGTCAAATATAACCGATAAGCCATTGAATATTAGTTTTCTGTGGAAATTTAACCGTGAAAACATGAAATTTAGGGGAATAGCTATGGCATCTTATATAATTTCCGTATGTATGGAAAGAAGGCAGCGAAAAAAGAAACATGTGGGAAATGCCGAGGTCGCACGTTGCAATTATAAATAAAGCTATTGCGATTGGAGTTGCATTAAAATGTCATTCAATAAAGTTCTCTTGGTTACATGACCAGGAGTTTAGTTCAAATATTTTGCAATTTGAAAGACTAAGTGAAATATGCTATTTGAAAAGGCTAAATTTTAATTAAGTGTAAGTTAATAAATTAACAGTATAATACGAAATGTTGTTGGACAAACCAATTTAGTAGAAGAAATTGTGTAATATATATGTGAACCAAGGCGCAATATTAGAAGTAAAGTGAACTTAACTGTTGGAAAGAAAATGAGCGTAGCGTAGCCTTCAAAAAAAAAAAAAAAAAAAAAAAAAAAAAAAAAAAAAAAAAAAAAAAAAAAAAAAAAAAAAAAAAAAAAAAAAAAAAAAAAAAAAAATGCTTCAAACGATGCAAGTAAAAGAAATTAATAAAACTCATCAAATTCTCCAAATTCTCCATAAATTCAAAATGTTATTCCTTAAAATCATAAAAGGAAGGTTTGAATAAAAAATCAAAACTCTCATCAGAAAAATAAAAAATGAGGATGGCGGATAAAATTCATAGCAAATAAATCTCAAAGTATATAAATAAAATAGTCCACGCTTCGATATTATTTATATTTCAACAGTATTTCGTAGTTGCTAACCTTTTTAATAATCTCTTGAACAAGGTGTCTAAGAAAGATCTCTGACAGATTTGATGACATTAATAAACCATTTGCTTGCTTTTAGCACAGATACCTTGGACAAAAGCAAATAAAACTTGATGACATTAGGTACAGTGAAACTTTATGAACCACTTTTCTGAAAATATGCTTTGGATACAAAAAGTGGTTTTATTTCTATAAGCTGTGTACTTTTGAAACATTTTTTATTTATATGAGTTTTTTTACCTAGAATTTTTCTGAGCTGCATCAAAATAGGTTATCTTTTTTTTACTTTTTCACACTTTTTGTATATAGTTTATAATTGCATACTCAATATTTTTTCAACATTTGTTATTGAACTATATTAGTTTTTGAGTAATTGTGTACTTTTTCCTCTTCTTTACTTACGTAAACAACGCTTACGCGGTTATAGCCTAGTTAACAACAGCCCGCCAGTCGTTCGCAATCTTTTTCTGCAAATGCGTCGCGCTTCCCTCTTCAACTCTCGGTATTTTTCTCTTTCCGCACTATTGTGGTTGATTGTAACGTTACGAGGTAGACAGTCTGCTTTCTATCCACTGCGACACTGTACTAATCATCGTTCCAGGTGTTATTTTGCATTTTCGAAAACTAATGGTTTCGTTTTCATCTGTTATATAGTATAGGTACAGTAGTATATATCATAATATATTATACTACTGTATATATTATATAATAAACTATTTTCACAGGTATATGTTGTGCACCGTAAATGTTATTTGAAATAACATATTAGTTTGATAGTATATTAACTGTTATAAATATATAAATTAACTGTGATAAATATATAGAACATACGTTTGTATTGACTGCGGTCTGCTCATGAAAAACTTTACACTTGGTGATAACTTCGATATTCCAAATTGTTGCTCGGCAACATATTCATTAATATATACGTGAGAGCGATTAAGACACTGAATAAAAAACATTAAAAAATGGCAAATGTTTTGAATACAAAACTTCAAAGCACGTGAAAATCATCCACAGTAATACAGCACGTGACAAATAGAATGACGACTGCAATAGTAAAAAAGAAAGTTGTGTGAAATTCCGTATTTTTATTCATATTTTGATTAAGCAAGTGCAGTCAGTGGAGAACAAAAAAAAAAAAAAGTCTGATTTTAGCTTTTCACGAATGCAAAATATAATAAGACGACTCTGAAAGACGTCCCCAGTCGTTTGAAAGATTCAATGCACCTATTCTCACTCGCTTAAATGCATTCTAAGTTGCAAATATAGAAGACAGTTCGGCATACTACATAGAAGTGTCTCCGAAATAAAGTATACTATGGTGACGTGCACAGAACATTTGTACAAAATATTCTGAATTGTGTACACTGTTATTTGCATAAAAATTGAATTTGATTAGGAGGAGATAACGAATTTGTTACAAATATTTATCAACTTACTGCAACTATACAATGTGCATCTTTTGAAGATTATCGTTGAAATAAACTTATTGGCATTTATTTTAATTTTTCACTCCCAATCAAAATTTAAATCAGTAAACAAAATCATTATCAACTCATAATGTTAGTACATAAGCGGGTGGGTACCTTCCGTTTTTCAGAGGTTAATATTGTTAAATATTATATGTATGTGACTTCTTATTTCAACATATGTTATATCGAGAAGCGGGTGGAAAAAAATTGGATTAAAGAGAGAAAACACCTCTTTAGTATCCACTAACATTCACTTATAATTAAAAAACGTGACTAGCCGTAAAGGAATTTTGCTCCTTCCGTTTAATTTCTTTCACTATTTTAATTATGAAACAAACTTATATTTAATTTTGTATCAAATAAATTATAAATTTCATATTGCTATAAGTACCGTAGGACCGGTATGTAGTAATATTTATTTGAACAGATAGGTCAATCAGTTTGGGAATCTGTTCCATCTGTGCTCTTAAAGAAGTTTGGTTGCAAATTTTAATTTTGTGTGTTCTTAATAATTTTTAAATTTTAATTAAAATTTAATGAAATTTGTATCTCTGATTTACGTAGTTATTTACTAATATCGTCCTTTTCACATGTTTTCTCGCAGTTCGCTTCTGTTTAAAACATTTGTGCTTCTACAATTTAGTATACTTGCTCTCACTTTGTTTCTTAGACTGGTACGAACTTTACGTTTTTAGGCTTTTGGCTTGTTGGGTAATTGCATAATTTACTGTAGAATCATACCGTAATAATACATTTTTGATTTGGAATGATTATTATTGAATTGCTGATTTGAGAAATACCTTATCAAAGAGTAAAATCACTCTAAGATAATATTAATCACGTACTGAACGCGCTAGAACAATAATAATGCCCATTTGAGAGCAGGAGTTATTCGTATATTTCACATTTCGTCAATATATTAATCACAAATTATTTTACGTTCCCTTAATGTTGCTAAGAAATCTTACATATTGTTCAATAAATGCGGTATATGTAAAGTCAATTGAGAATTTAAAATTCTTATATTAGAGATATATGCACATTAATGTGTTTTTTTATATTTTTTTATCTTTTAACTATTTATTTTTTTCAGCCCCATCATGAAATTTCCTTGGAAAAACCCTAAAAAAATCCCAGAAAATTTGAGACCATAATATTAATATTACGGACTGGACCAAGGCATGTAAAAATTTTTCGTTGAAAATACACTACATTTGTAATTTTTTATGTTTAAATTTCTATAGCTCAGAGGCATTTTATGGCATCGCTCCGCTTTTAGACGCATATTTCTCAGAATTGTTTACTCTTCAAAAGTGCCCAGTGCAACAAAGTCATAACTCACACCGGCGAGGTAGTACGGGGCTCTAAACCACGAAATTCGTATTTTTTTGTATATATCTCGTAAATGACAAGAGCTATAGAAAAAGTGTACATACCAAACTTGTAGGAAATCTAATTTGCTACATAAAAGGTCCGAGGTCAAAATCGCTAGCATTAATACTTCTCGAGATATTCGGCTTTTTAAATAAGGCTATATAGAATTTTCATAGATAGTATGTAATAAAAAAGCTTTGAAAATACCATTCCCCTTATGGTTCCAAAAAAGACTTGACACTGATTCTTACCTAATCTTCTAGAATGCTCCAATTAAATATGAGTAAAATAAATAACGAATAATATTAATTTTAGTAAATATTTCAACTGTCAACGTTGAAAGCACATTACTGCAGTTGCACATACATACAAACACTACACCAATTTGAATAACATTTGTGCTGTGTTATGAAAATGCACATAGCAATAATAACTAGAATAGCTCTGTATATCTGTTTTTAGCATTTAATAACAAAAATCTTATCAATTTGTTTACAAATTTCAGTACATTACATTCCAAAATAAATAATTGGCATGCAGTGAAATGCGTCTAATCTTCTTGTATTTTGCATAAGCGAACGAAAAAACACATTGTTGTAATTTTGATAGCTCTTGAATATATTGACATGCCTTTTAGCAAATTGCTAAGTGGAATGTTTTTCGGGTTTAAATATAATAATAAAACATTTTTTGGTTGTATATTCTCTGAATGAATACTTTTCAGGAATCCATGTACATATGTTGACATATTGCAAATTTGAAATTATTCCACTTTCAAAGTGATTGGTTTAAAGAAACAGTTTCATGTAAATCCTAATACTTTGTTTTGATGTACTGATGTATATTCCTTTGAGCAATCGTAATTTTTTTTTTACTCATGAGAAGTTTTTAATAGGAATACCTTTAATTTTTTGTAGAAGCGTTTTATGTTAAGCTCATTATGGTAAAAGAGCTGAAAACATTTTGTGAAAATATTGTAGAAAATACTACTAAGCGCTAACAGAGACGACCACATTGTGGCTGTATTTGTTTTCATGCTTAAAATACCAAAAACGAAATTGGGGTTAATAAGCGGGTTAGTTTTTGCAACGTTCACATTAGAGCTATTATATAAAGTCTTTCTAAAATATTAAGACATCTACCGTTTTTCGTTTTATATATTACTGTATTATAAGAAAACGTTTTTGGATGGTAATAATTTCTTCGTTTTTGTTTTGCGGGTGTATAAAGCTTAAATATT
The DNA here is from genome assembly GCF_001853355.1 of Bactrocera latifrons. Classification (NCBI taxonomy): domain Eukaryota; kingdom Metazoa; phylum Arthropoda; class Insecta; order Diptera; family Tephritidae; genus Bactrocera; species Bactrocera latifrons. The sequence continues at coordinate 101,730 of NW_017537073.1, forward strand.
TAAAAAAAATGCCAATGATACTAAATCATATCTCCTGTACATACTAAATTATTTACAAGATGAGTGCATACATAATGCTCGTTTCACCTTTACCTCATTCGTCGTTGTAAAAAAAATTTAATTTTTTCAATTGTTCGCCTATTCACTCAAGCTAGCAACATTCGAAAGTTTATTCACTATCACTACAAGTCTATTCACTTTCCATCAGGATCCTCCGCAGTTTCGCTCTGTAGCCTGCGCGTTTGTTTCCCATAAATTATTCTTAATTTTTCGATACATATAATCTACATTTTCACTAGTTTTTCGAAATATTATAAAACTACTAACTGTGGTACATAGCGTATGAGTAATTTTTACCGATTCTTTTAATGAAATATGCATTTATTTCAAATTGTATTGACGTTGCATATTGAATAGAGCAGTTCATGAAATTTTACTCACCTCCTGAACTAAGTTTTCTAATTGCGCTGCAATAAATTACAGTTTGGTTTCTTTTTTGAGTTGTAGTTAGTTAAGCCTACCTCGCTTAGTTGTTACAAACAAATTAGGTATAGAAAATTATTATAACTGTAACCCTTTTTAATCACTTTAAAAAATCATTATCCTCCTATAGTTCAAAACAGCTTGACGTCAGTTTTCATAAGTTTTCAAGTAGATAAATGAGAAACTACTCATACTGTCACGTTATTACAAGTCATCAGCTTGGGATTTAAAAAAAAGCGTACGTCCAAAAACTGACAAGGTAGGTATGATAAGATTACTTACAAAGTTTTTAAGCAGCCATGTGCTAAAACGATCAGATCTGAGCAATTTCTCGGATATTGCATTACTGCCTTAAGTACTAAGTCATGCCAAATTTTGTAATATAAGTCAAACGAAAAAGTTTATCACAATCGTTTGAGGTAATATATGCTATAGTGGATCGATATCCGCCGTCCCGACGAATGACAAGCTGCATGGTGATAAAAGTACGCATTAAAAATTTTAGATTAATATCTCAAAAACTGAGGAACTAGTTCACATAAGTTCAGACTGACATAACTAAATCGACTCACCTCGTCATATTGATAATTTATGTATATAATATATGTATGTATATAGGTATATATTTTATAAGGTCTTGTCCATTTTGCGTTTATCCGCAATCCGAACATATAGAATGTCGGTAGTGGAGTAAAATTGTTTTAAACAATCATTGCGTGTTTGCTTTTCTTCGCCAATATTTGCAACAAAATGAATATACAAGGTACCAATGAACAAAACAAGAACAACCAATGTGTGTGTGCGTCAATATTGTCATATTCCGGTTTGTTGAGTTGCTTTGATGCTGAAAGGCTTTTATCTCGCTTGCTGTTAGCAAGAATGATAATAAAGCGAATCTGGTAACTCACAGKWRRTMKMKAYYWYSKKWRMKYWMMSRWRRTMKMKAYYWMCTGTGAGTTACCAGATTCGCTTTATTATCATTCTTGCTAACAGCAAGCGAGATAAAAGCCTTTCAGCATCAAAGCAACTCAACAAACCGGAATATGACAATATTGACACACACACATCCTTTTATGACTCAATAAAATTTGACTTCTCTTATCTTTGATTAAGCTATTCCTAGAATTACAGACATTTTATAAGATGAACAGCAGATTTAAAATCTGTCTTTCATATATCTCTCATTTTACCATGATATCCTCCAATATCATAAGATTTATATTTGAATTTTTGAAAATTTATGTTAATTATATTATTGGAATTATTGTAAAATTAGAAATATAACCATGATCTACGTTTTCAATTGGGTATAATAATTTGTTGTCAGTCTTATATAAAACATACTATAGTTGACCAATGTCGGACTTTCGAAATATTAAAAAAAAAAAAATTAATTTAATAACGGATAGTGGATTGCAGAGACAGAATATAGTCATAATTTGGGGTTATGTATTTTTGAAATTTTAGAAAAATGTGATATTTCAACAACTGGGCGATAACTGGCTACATATATATACACGCCTTTCATATAATCTAATATTAAATTCCATAATAATATCTTATTTCACAATATACATATAAGCCAATATCGGAATAATATATACTTTGCATAAACTGTGTACTCAAAGTGTGGATCGCACTTTAAGCCTTGATATCTAAATTGAGGAGCTAGGTGCTCACTTACTTAATACAACAAACTTCCCATTCAAGTTTATATCACCACCAACAACACAAATGCGGTTTCATGTCAGTGAGTGAACATGTAAAATAAATTATTATAGCGAGCACGACAAATGAACCGTCACTAACTAAGGCTTTAGGGGACTCGTTTTCAGGCAAAAAAGTCAACAATCATGACTCAAAATGAATTTGTCATTCCGTCAACTCAACCGACAAAGGGCAGGAAAACAAGTACTAACTTTCGCAGCTGGAAGTTTAAGTGAAGTAAGTATGCGACTTACTCATGTTAGTTAGTGATCTTCAATTTCATTATGCTACAAACAAGTTGTTTCTAATGACAGCTTCTGTACTGTTCCGACAGAGCACACTTTTTTACATATTTTAGTTTAGCTGAGTGCCTACCAATGACTTTTTTCCGGATTTACTTTTCTTTCAATTTGGAATATAAATTTAACAAAGATTTAGAAATTAACTAACTTGTAAAAATTAGGCGGTATTTTAATCCTCTGACCAAATATTTAGTAGGCATATTTAGTTGCCAATCGATCGATTAAGCCATAAATTGTAAAAATTAATAACAATTATATTATGTGGGTCTGTGCTTTTTACAAGTGGTAAAATTTTGAAATGAATAAAACATTTTGTTGGTGTTAATATTGGCAGTATTCAATATCTTTCCTCTTCAATGGATTTTCCTTTAATTTTTTACTCTAATGTGCTATTAATGAGTAAATATCTACTTATCTAATGTTAATTTTGGCTTCACTAAAAAATCCCCCCAACTACCAAAACAAAATAATAGTTTTGAATATATTCTGTAAACCGCAAAATATAAACTTTGCCTGTCCTTTCTTGAAATTCGCCACATTTACAAAAAACATAGTGCTATAACTCAGCCATCTTATGAACTACACAACTTAGTTTTCGTAGCGGGGGCCGCACCCTTTCAAAGCGACAAAAATTGATAAAAAGAATTCCCACATTCAACAAACGTTAATAGGTTTGCATAGACACCAGCTGCCACGCCATTTATAGACCTACTGGTTCTTAGTGTAAAATAAGATTAAAGTTATCAGGAATTAAAATAATACAATTTTGTGTAAGTTGCTGATATTTTTATATTACATTTTTGAGCGTAGATGATTATAGCGAAAGCCTAAGAATTATTTCAGACGTTGGCACTTACGCAAAAACATATAATTTATGTAACATAAATCGGAAATACATATACATATAGTTCTTGTAGTTATATTTGCACAGAAACAAATAAGAAAGGATTAACAATTTATTTTTCTTTGTTTTTTAGGCAGTAAAGATGGCTTAAAATGCGTTGGCATCATATAGCATATGGGGTTTGCCTTTCTAAGTAAGTGGTCTGCCCACTAAAACCATTCCTTCTTCTTTCATGGAGTTCTTTCTTGCCTAGCGCCTGCTTTCACATGTCTTCAAGCCAAAATTTCCGAGCTCGATCTACTGCATGTAAATTTCTACTCTTGGCTTTGTAGCCAGTCTCCAGCTATTTGCTCACTTTTTTTCCTCCAGGTCGAGGAGTTTGCGTCCATATCTTCTTTTTTATTGTACAGAGTAGATCTATTGAGATGACGCCGCTTATCTCTACCACTGTGGATTAGCATGCAGTGCGGTACGCCGCAGCGACTCTCAAGGCTGCCGTCCTTGCCACTTCCGCCTGTGTTTCGCATCTCATGTATCGACCCATATTACGTTACCATATTACACTACTGACTGTGTTGTGTCCATAAGCAATTTCCTTCTTCTTGACAGCTATCCTCCGGTATTTGTCATAATTATTGAAATGGTTATATTGGCTGACTTTTTAACAGCATGCTGAATGTGAGCCTAGTACGCCAGTTTATCGTTCATTATAATATCTAGTTATTTCTATGGATCACTCGATCGAATCGATGTAGTCGAAAGCTTCTCCACAAGTAAATATAATGGTTAAATGAATAAGTAGGTATTTACAAGAAAAATTCCTTCAGCTAAGTGCATTTCTAAGTATATGAAAATCTAAAAAAAAAAATTAATTTTATGCACCTATGCATGTGTCCGATGAAATAGATAATAATAATAATTGTGCAACTAAACTTAGACTACTTAACTCCAAGAACTCTGAGCAATGTAAATCTAAAACTTGAAATTGTTATTCATTGCAACGATCCGACTAATTAGTGACCATCTGAGTTTCAATATTTTATGCAGGACGATAAAACTATAAGCAATGTTACACTGCTCTCTCTACTTAGCAGCGTTTTTACTGAGTCACTTTCTAATTTCCGTGCTTATGAATTTAATGCGATTTCTTTCTTGTAGCTGAATAGATGCGCAAGCAAGAAAAATCAAAGCGGTGACTACAAGTCAAGTGATGACAAGCTTTTCAGTCAATTTAATACACTAATAAGTTAATTGGATATTCGCTTAATAAGTTAACATGCTAAAATAAGAAAACTGGGAACTTGATTTTTCAAAGGAAAATATAAGTATTAAATGATCGGTTACACCAGAAGTTAAATCTTCCTTACTTTTGATCATGTAAATTCCTTTAAAATCTTGTAATCCAAATTTATTCACAAGTAAGGAAGAGCTAAGTTCGGGTGCAGTCGCATATTATATCTTGCAACTTGCAATAATCAAATCAAATGAAATACCTTAAGGTGTTAAACGTCAATCTAAGGATTGAAATCCAAGCAATTTTATATATATATATATATATATATATAGATATACTATATATAACTCATATGTTGACAGACACATAAGGTTTATTAGAAAAATTGTATGTAGTATGGTTGGGGTAGTATGGACCAAATTGTATCTATTTTGGCCAATACCACAAACTGTTAACATGTCTTATACTAAAAAACGAATCTTATGGTATATAAAAAAGTCAGCCGAATGTTCGAAAATCTTGATATTAGTTATACCACGGGCGTGTACACTTTTTGTAGGATTTGAACGATATTTGGTCATAAGGTGGCATACCGATTTCATCCATTTTCACACTGCCGGTAGATTTTCTTCTAAAAGGTTCAAAAATCATTTAGGCATGTTTTATAAGTAACACTTTATTTCTCAATAATATAGGATTTTTTCGGAAAAACGTGTATATATAATATACTCTTAAACGAAGATAGTTGATTTACATGTTTGTTTGTTTTTTTTTTTTTTTTTTTTTTTTTTTTTTTTTTTTTTTTTTTTTTTTTTTTTTTTTTTTTTTTTTTTTTTTAGAGAAGAACAGTCTTGGTATTTGAAAACTGAAATCTCCTCTATCACGATTGGTAAATTTTTTGTTTGCAAAATTTTTTAAATGGTAGTAATTTACATGAATATGGCAAACCTTTCATATAAATGCGTATTCTCATTAGTAAACTCTAAATCAATAGAATCTTGGTGCATTGAATATACCATATATGAATAAAGAACATGAATACAGTTTAACTTTATTTTTAGCCAGTGATTGCAGAGTGCAGACTTTGGAAATATATGTATGCACTTTTTCCAAGTACAATTTTAATATGTGCTGTACTAAGAAGCTACTATGGCCCTAGCAGAATTTTTATAGTCGCTTTAGTAAATTTACGAAATATGTACCTTAAAAAGGGGAGCAGAATTTACACCTCATAATTATCTTATATTATCGCAACATATTACACGGAATTTAATAATTTGCGATTTTTAATCTTTCTGTGATTTTTGTACCATATTTTACTTTTCCTTGCAGAAAATATAACTCATTATTATTTTATTATCTTCTAAATTATACAAAAGGAGTAAGAAATTAAGCATGCTGAATGTGAGCCTTAAGTACTTAAAAAAGTAGTAAGTAAAAATTTAAGGCCATAGCAAATTTTTTTATATCTATACTATTAAAACAAAATGTTCATGCAATCAATATTTTTTCAAACCATCTACTTATGTATATGGTACAATTTTAGTATCAGTTTAGAAAACTTTCGAAATGTAAAAAAAAATTTTTAATAAATTTGAAAAACTTTATCTAAACGGGAGATAAATCGCTACATCAATAAATATATGTGAGGAGATAAGGATCAATTTTATCCACTGATATCATCATCTATAATACTCAAAAGAGTCCAGAATGTTGATTTTATTTATAAATTAATTAATACGGTTACTTGCATTTACTTCCTGAGCAATCCGTCTTTCCTTGCTGGGTCGCTTATATAAAACGAGCAGGTGAGCCAACATGACTGAAAACTGTCTGTATTAAACAGTTTGCTATTGTAATTCCAACAATTTGTTGTAACTTTATTAAGTGAATATATTTTTCATGCTTTCATGAAATTTGAACACAAATTGAATAAATTATTTGTGGTAAATAAGTCGGTTGTATATTCTAGACTGCATAACAATAATAAACAAAAATAATAAAGTAAAGAAACAATTATATCATCTATTTTTCTTTAAGTATTAGCTCTGTACAAATATTAATATTATATTTGTCAAATACTCAGTTCTTTGGTGTTGCAGATATGCTACCTTGGCTTTCGTTTCCACTATTTGCAGGATTTTTTCAAATTCTTCCAGATTTCAATAAGTTACTCATACGCCTTGGAGTATCCGTTTGCATTGTATATGTAATCATAAAATAACTAAACCAAAGTTATAAAAAGTTATCAACAAACCAACGCGAAAGATGGGAAATTTTTACCACTGCCAGATACCCTTTCCACTGGAGATCTGCTATGGGATAAAGGGAAACTAAAATTATTCAAAATGAATCACCAGTTATTAAAGTACGCCAAGTTCTGTAAATATACTTTAGTTTTATTAATTTATTCTATACCTATAAATGCCTATTTAAATTAAAAAAAAAAAAATGAAAAATTGTGTTTTTTCGGATTTGAACGTGGATGTAACCCCTTGCAGTTTTCAAGTTCAGTTTTATCAGTGGTGATCCGAATTCTTATCCCGTCAAACATTATTTATATAGTTTAAGTATATAGTTTAAGTATGGCTTTTATAACTGTAGCAATATGTGACATTAAAATAGTGACTTTTTATTTCTTCTCTTCTTTTTTTCTGTGCTTCAACGCGTTCGTCATGCAATTGGCCAAATGGTCCAGCTACCTGGATAGCCTTGCGTATGGTTCAAATTTCGCGGCTGGTGTTTATGGTGTATGCAACTTTTTGGCCTACGCCGCCGGAACATATTTCCTGTATTTGTCGCACAAGGACGCTGTCCCCTACTAGACGAAGCGCGAATAAGCAAAATTAAAAAGAAAATCAATCAAAAAGAATCAACCCGTGCATACATATTGGTGCAATGTTTCATCAATATGGCAACACCATTGAAATATGTAAATGCAGCTCATTGCTGTAATTAGCTAAACAACAACAACCAATTAGAGAGTAAAAAATCATGAAATTAGTTATTTAAACACTTTTATTGGCAGTTTTGAACTTTGGCAGTGCGTAAAAATTGTAATTTTATTAATAGGCGATAATTGTAACTTTGTATGATTAATATTAATTATTATATTGGGTAGTCGAAAAAGTTTCGTAATTTTAATCAAATTTTAGTCGACGACTTTTTGCCATTTTTCCGCTAGAGTAATTTTTCCATCAGTGTAAAAATTTTCTGGTTCTTGGCAAAAAAATGCGACAATAATTTTTCTTTACTCCATTAAAGAAGCTCTGCATTGTCCGAAACAAATGGTAGTCTGATTTTGCATGATCAAGACTATATGATGGATGCATCAAAACTTTTCAATCAAGCTCTCGCAGTTTTTGCCTAGCCATCAAAAATATTTGTGGCCTAGCGTTGTCCTGATGGAAAACCAAACCTCCTTGTGTTGATCAGTTCTGTACAACAAGTACAATGTAAAATCAATCGTTTGACCATGCTAGAGCAGCTCATGGTGAATGATCCCTTTCCATTCCCACCAAACACTCAGCATAATCTTTCGAGGCGTCAATCCTGGCTTTGCCATCATTTGTTGAGCTTCACGACGCATAGAGCTTGATATTTTCGCATATTATTGTCGTATTTGATCCACTTTTGGTCTCTTGTTACAATTCGATTCTGAAGTGGTTTCACAGAAAATTCATTTGGTACCCAAACATCGAGCTTCTTTTTGTAGCCAACCTATTTTAAGTTCATTAGCGATGTCGTGGCTATTTATGTGACGGTCCTGGTCAATCTCTTCCACAATTTCACCGACTTTTAACGATAGGTCGACCAGAGCGAGGTGCATCTTTCATATCGAAATTTCCAGAACGGTAGCGAGCGAACCATTATTGTGCTACACGTACTGATACAGTTTCGTCTTTGTAAACTTCAGAAATTTTCATGGTGGCTTGTAGAAGAGAATAATACCACTTTTTATACAACAATTTCAATATATAGCAATTTTCTTAATTATTTTCACTCATTTTTGAATAGCTGTAACTCTTTTCAACTTTCCCGAATTTAATTTTTTGTTTACCAAGATTTAAACTTTATTGGTAGCACTGGAGATATAGGACTAGAACGACATCTATTTACAAAATACGAAAATACTTTTCGACTACCCAATATATGTATATAAATCATAGAGCCTCCGATATTTGCCTCTGGGTGTCACAAACTTCATAGCAAACTTAAAACCCTGTCTAAATTATAAAAATGCTGCGGCAAAAATGGCATAATTGTGTTACGAAAGTATTTTGAATATCGAAAGCGACCAATACGTTGTCCTTTAGTCATGTATTATCGTCAACACGTGAAAAGCAACTTAAATAAATATTTAATAGTTCAATTACAACTAATAAAAAGTCGTTTTTTTAATTCCTGCGAGAAGAAAGGAAGTGAGCGTAAGTATAACCAACAAACAAAAAATACTCATAAGTACTGCCGACCCTCTGGCATACATAGTAATACAACATCTGCAAGTAAATTATTAAAATATAAATGAAAAGCGTGTCCCAAAGTTGGGGATTGAGAAATAATGCAATAAAAACAATAGAACAAAACAAAAAGCAAAAAACCGTTGCACTTTTAAAAATATTAAAATCAATAAAAACGAATAAGATTTACCGGAAATACGAAAAAAAGCACTATTTTCTTCGTTTATTCCATTTTTCCAAAAGCTCTTTTTCACTCCCGTCAGTTTGACACCAAAATCATCAAAATACCAAAATATCGAAGAATCGCCTTTTTCTTTCAATTTGCCAAAACTCTGCTCAAATTCCTTTAATTTGACACCAAAATCCTCAAAATCTGTTAAAATTGTCCCAAATTACTAAAAAAAAAAGTACAATTCTCTTCATTTCATTAAATTTTCCAAAACTTCATTTCAATACCGTCATTTTGACACAAAAATTATTAAAATCAGTTAAGAAATTTCAAAATTACGAAGAATTGCCTTTCTCTTAAATTTTCCAAAACTCCTTTCAAACCCCTTTAATTTAGGACCAATTTCATCAAAATTAGTTAAGAATTGTCGAAATTACGAAAAAACAGACTTTTCTCCGTTGTTATAATTTTCCAAAAAAAAACTCCTCTTCAATCCCGTCAATTTGATACCAGAATCATTAAAATCGGCTAAGATTTGCCGAAATTACGAAAAAATACAATCTGGTCACCCACAGCCACACGGCGGCGCATCCAAAATTTGCGTTTCACCAAATCGCCAATTTGCACCAGGCACCCAGAATGGCCCAGTAAGTAGCTGCCGCAAAAAAATATTTTTTCTGTAGCCTACCTCAAAGGCGCAGTATGAACTGCGTTACCACATATGCAGGATAACCGGAACTGAA
>NW_017537073.1:112616-217104 GCF_001853355.1 Bactrocera latifrons
ATTCATGTAAACGTCGCATCAGCCCTCAGTTCCGGTTATCCTGCATATGTGGTAACGCAGTTCATACTGCGCCTTTGAGGTAGGCTACAGAAAAAGTATTTTTTTGCGGCAGCTACCTACTGGGCGRTTCTGGGTGCCTGGTGCAAATTGGCCATTTGGTGAAATGCAAATTTTGGATGCGCCGCCGTGTGGCTGTGGGTGACCAGATTGTATTTTTTCGTAATTTCGGCAAATCTCAACCGATTTTAATAAAATTTGTGTTAAAGTGAGGAGTTTTGCAAAATTGAAGAAAAAATTGATTATTCGTAAATTCGACAACTCTTAACTGATTTTGATTCTTTTGGTGTCAAATCGACGGGATTGAAGAGGAGTTTTGGAAAATTGTAGAATATGAAAAAAATGGTGCTTTTTCGTAGTTTCGGTAAATCTTAACATATTTTTTTAATTGTGGTGTGAAATTAAAGGGATTTGAGAGGAGTTTTGGAAATTTGGAGAAAACGGTGAAAAAGGCATTTTTTCAAATTATAGGAATTTGAGAGGAGTTTCGAAAAATTGTACCATTTAGTAAAATATAAAAACTTTAAATAGAAGAAATTGAAAAACTAAGAAAACATTATAAAAATAAAATTATGTGACAAGAAATAGTAAAATTAAAAATATTTGTGGTTTTATTGCAATAATTTTTATTTTGACGTATTTAAATATTTTTATTAAAAAAGAAAAACACATGATTTCTACAATAGAAGTTCATTTTCGTTATTTTACATTTTATGAATATTTTCATTACATTTTGTTTTAATTTTTATTTTCTTATTGTTAATTAAGTATTAGTTATAATTAAAAATAGCGATGTACATATGCAATGAAGAAGGAAGCGCAGCGAGTGTGTAGAGTTAGTTAATCCAGGCATGGAATGACGATACGTTGAGCAGAGATGCTCATATGTCAATGCCGCAAACCATGTGCGAGCACGATTGGACAACCAGTCCAAATCGCTTATCATGATTGTGTTTCCTCAACCGTCTAATATACACTTGACTTCCAGTCCAGTCTTGGTTATATTAATTGTGCTGGTAGGCTCTCGTTGCCAATACAGTATTCTTGACTTAGAGTGTGCATATGGAGTTGATCAGACTAAATGTTAACGTCAAGGACTGCRAAGTTACCTGGAATATACGAAAAAATTTTATCAGTTGTAAAACCCATCTCGTTATATATATACATATATTATATAAATTATAAATTATATATATAAATATATACATGTATATATAAAATAATGTTTATGCATTTAAAACTCTTAAACGACTAGAAAGGGTATTATCACTAATTTGGTGGCTCTATCGAAGGAATGGTTTAGTGCAAGAATTCTGTAGTTTTGTAAATGTTTCTTACGATTTTCATGGCATTTCATAAACCCATAAAGCATGCAATCTCGGCTTCTAGTGTCTTCTAGGAGGTCACCACTTAAATCTCAAAATTCTAAACAGTATCCTAGTCTAATAATAAAAAAAATCGTTTTTATTTTATGTTTTAAAGTTTAACTATTCAGGAATATTCTTATAGACATATAGGTTTTTTAAACTCTAATTATTTTCAGACTCGTTGAATCGAGACTAAAAATAATTCGGCTTTTCTCGAAACTTTAAAAGCGTTTATCTCGAAGCTGTCTTTTTTAAACAATTCACACGATTTCTGTGGTTTCACTGAACCGATTTACCTGAAATTTTTAGAGATTCTTCCTTATAGATTTTCTATCTACATCCCCTAAGTTTAATTAAAAAAAAAAAAAAAAAAAACAATTAAAAAAAGTGATACAAAAATTGTTTTTCGTTTTCTGTTGATGCGAACGTTCATATACAAATCATATGATTCAAAGTTATTCTCTATCGAATATGAAACGAAAACCTTCTACAAGATCTCCCAAAATTAACACAAGATTTGAAATGCCGCCATTTCAAACGCTCCTCGCAATAGAAAAAGTCAAAGTTGTTCTATCACGCAACGCGCCATTTTTATTAAGGGGCGTAAAAAAAACTGGAAAAACAGTTTTTACTTTAAATGACCGCCAAAAGTTTTTAGACAAAAGCAAATTATCAAAGAACGATGGAGGGAACATTTGATTATAATTTTACTAATTGTTAGTGAGTTTTTTTTTTGGATAATTTCCGGCCGAGTTAGCGTGAACACCACAAAGCGTTTTTTTTCTCAAGACGAATTGGGAGAAGCTCTTTTACCGGCTTATGCTAAAATATCTCTGCATGAAGAAGTTACCCTATATAGTCAAAAGTCCAATAATGTCCAAAAGGTCTGAATAAAATTACTTAATCCCTATTTAAGAAATAAATTCGCAAAAAAGTTTTATATTCCTAACCCCTCGATACGTTTATACTGTCAGCTTGTTTTTTTAGGATTGGCAATACTTTACTATATAAATGGCGGAAAATTGAAATCTAGCCTTTATTTTGGGACTAAAGGGTGGTAAGCATTTAAGTTATTCGAGTCGAGTACAAAACAGAACGTTAATTGGTTCTACGGTTCGCAATATAACAACAATATGAAACTCCAGGTTAGAGAGTCAAGCTTTTCTTCTTCTATTGTATCTATGTTAAATGCTTTAGGATATATCAGTTTTTTGGCAAGGAACACGTGTACCAAGTTTCATTAATTTTCAGTCTATTTGCGTACACATACGGAAAGACGGCTAGATGAACAAAGCTCGGTAATATAAGTACTTGGAAGAAAAAAATGCAGGAACCATGCATTCTTGCCAAAAACGAGGTGCAAAAATTTAATTTTTCCTAAAGAGCGTGCCCAGTATAATTTTGAGTGAATGTCTGTCAGCTTGAGTAAAAATTAAAATATATAGCCGAAGCTTAGTATCTAACAAGGCCTGCATAGGTAAAAATTTAACCTCTAGCCTCCTATTCCCTGACTGACTTTTTCTTCATGTAACCATTATATACATTTTAGCCCATTTAGTTGGATATATAGCATATTATTCTACTCCCTAATGATGTAATGCTTTAAGAAAAAGGATATTTTTTAACAAACCTTATTGATTTTAATTTTAATTAAATAAGTGCATCCACCGATTGTCCATGACACCATTAAGAATGTCATGACTTCTGGAACTTTAATCCAATGAAAGATTTTAATGGAATGTATTCATTATTGAATCTCAGTAGCAAGCTATTTTGGCGATAAAACAGAAGTGTGAAATTTTAAGATAAATCTTGCACAATAACAGATGTACTTACATATATACGACTAATTTTGATTATACTAGTTTATTGTTATTAGAAAATATATTAACATAGTTGTCATTAAATATTTATTAATTATATTTTCAATGAGCGGTTAACTCATAACTGAAATGAATAATATATCCATTTTTTACAGGAGCAATTTCAATAAATGCACTTCGCTTGAATATTTAATTTTTACAACGACTCAATATGGCAAAAGTTATTTTTGTTGCAGCAAAAACTTTCAATAAGCAAGCGGCACTAGGCACTAGGGAGTACAAAATGAGAAAAAATAATTGAATGTATGTTTAAAAATTTTTTGAAGCTATCTATGACAATTTAAAACAAGTAAAAATATTTTCAATAAGCGTACATAAGCTATTCTGTGGGTTTATGGACGATATGCATGTAGCATAAAAGCATAAAATTATTTCATTTTTTATTGTTTTAAATTTGTATTGTTCCATTTCAAGTAGAACTATTTTTCTCTTTTTTGTGCCGCAACATGTTGCGGAAGAGTATACAGGGTAACAGTACGAAGTCAATTTAAAAAAAATTATTGAACCAATCGTTTCAATTCTTTAAAAAAATTAAAAATAGACTTCTTCTACGCAGCATCAAAGCATTGAAGGTGTCACGGAAGGCATTCTCCGGAATAGCCTTGAGAGCAAAGGTGCGTGCTGCTTGGATTACCTCCGTCGCCTCAAAATGCTTGCCTTTTCGGGATCATACTAAAAGAGCCATGACTCGTCACCAATAATTACGTTATTAAAAAATTTGATTTTACTATAAGATAATATCTCAGAAAAGTGCAAATAGCAGTTATCTATGCTCTTTGATAAAAATTCATAATGAAAAGAGTTTAAGACTACTTTTAGATTAAAAATAAATTCCAATTTTTGGTTGCTCAAATTATTCAGAGTGGCTAAGATTATGCATCTAGAAGCGTGATAGCAAATAACTTATGGAAATTTCATATTAAATAGTTACTTTCCGCTTCCAGGTCAAGTTCAATGAAAGCGTATGTATTGTTGAAAAATAAAATAATTTGCTTACTACAATATAGTACGATTTCTATAATATATATAGCTGTTGACAGCTAATTAGAAACGCTCCCTTTTTGGTTGGTGGTTGATGAGTATAATGATAAATATTATTTATATTCCTAAAAGTCTTGCATTGTTTGTGTTACTATATTTACTTTGAAATTCACTCTGTTTTGTAGTGGTGAAGTTCAAGTTCTGTTCATTACTTCCCAAATGGTAAATACTTTACGATGTAGAAGATGAAATAAGTGCGACAGCTAATTAGGAGCAGTCTTTAAGTAATTAAAATTTTTTCTGGTGCTAATTTTTATTAGCAATATTATTGATTTCTGTTAAGGACGTGTTTCAAAGTTGAGGTTTGAAATATATTAAAATGTATTCTTCAAGTTTTTTAATGAGGAAAAGCTGCAGCTTTACACTTACCCTTCGCAGCTATATTTTGACCTTCGGCGGTCTGGAAAGATGTGCAAAGAAATTTCGAAAAATGTCAAATTTTCAAAAAAAAATTGTTTTACATACATGTTAAAACTACTTTCAGTATTACACGCAAAGAAAAAATTTGAAAAACTTCAATAGAATTAGAACGCAGAACTACTACTATCTCCCGAGGAAACCCAAAAAAGAGTTCAACTTACATTCTACATGAAATTCAAAATAAGGGCTGGTGTACCACAGGGCAGCGTTTTAGGCCCTACTCTTAACATCATATACTATATACAGCTGATTTTCCAACAGCTAACAATGTATTATCTTCAACTTTTGCGGATGACACGGCTATAGTGAGCCGTAACACATGCCACATTTTAGCATTAAGAATATTAGCGGAGCATTTAAATTCTATGACTAGCGAACTGGCGTATAAATGTGAATGAACAGAAGTGTAAGCATGTTACATTTCCGCTAAGCTCAAAGATGTGCCCGGCAGTAAAAATACACAATATTTTAGTACCCCAAGCGAGCGAAATAACATATCTAGGTATTCACTTAGATAAAAGGGTCACGTGGAGAAAACACATCTCTAGTAAAATAACTTGTATGAAGATTAGAGCTGCAAATTTAAATTGGCTTTTAAATAAAAACTCTAAACTTACCCAAGACAACAAAGTGCTTATATAAAATGCGGTGCAACTAATACTGATATTATATAATACAAAGGTTCCAATGGAAAATACTACGAACAAAAATATAATACGTGAAAATACAATAAATATACGTGATTTATTGGAAAATAACATAATTTACATACAGAGAGGAGTTGTTTTTAATTAGCTGTCAACAGCTATATGTATAACAATATGCCTTAAACAATGTGTTTAATAATTATCAGAACATTTATTTACACCTTAAATAATCAATACTGTTAGCATTAATCAATGCACCAATGAGTGATTGCTCCTCTTGTTAACAATGGATGGAGTAACTCATGATATACATATGTACATATGTACTTCACTAGTCAACAACTCGGGGATATTTTCTGTTTATTGACTTGGCTTTTTATGAATATAAAGAATTTAATCATCAATCAATTTATTAAAAAAATGCAGTCGTAACATTGTTAATGGCGAGTAATAAACACACATAAGTAAGTCAACTCGTTGGTGTTTACTATGCCATGCAACGAGAAGGAAGGATATTCGCAGAACGGTGAATGAGGATAAAGCAATTGAATATCCGTAAAACATTCAAACATATATGAACATAACCGAATTTCATTTATAGTAAATTATTAGATTGTCAAACTTTATTTAGAAATTTGATTTTTTGGAAATGATTTCATTTCCTCGAAGGAACATGCCTTCATCTATCTACTTTGTTATAGATCACATATTGAAAAAAAGGGTATAATATGGCCGAAAAGATAAAAAGTTTGTGTGCAGAAGAATTTTAGCCTTAAAATATACAGTTCAAGTGCTATGAAATTTTTCATTAGAAGGATTAGATATTAGCAGATGTAACACAGTAGGGTGTTCAATACATATAGGTATCTTATATCGCTACTAGAAATGCGAACATTTTTCGCTAATGATAATGGCAAGCAACCAACCCGCCTAATAGATTGTAAAAGTGTCACAATTAGGTAAGTTGATGGCAACCGTAATAAAAAGATATGCAACAATAGAAAGAAGAATAGAAGGTTATAAAAAAATTATTTAACAAAAAATAAAGACGAACAAAGAATGTGGGGGGAGCTGATTCAATTGAAAATTTGAAAGAAGGATATTTTCCATGATCGACATTAAATAGGTGCATTGTATATCAATTTAGTTAATAATTATATAATATCTCTTTAATTCATGGTTTTTCATTTATTAAAAAATTGATTATATTGAAAATATTTTACACAAGATGGAAACATTATATAATTTGTGGTAGTTATAGTACTCAGACTTGATGATTGTTTAATAAGCTTACGAACCAATACATAGTGTGTGGGGCTAATCTCGTGCAATCTTTTATCCATCACTTTTTGCTTTCTATTGTCTGAACTATGTCAGCAATATATATGTATGCACATGTAGACGTATTTTTGGAAATTTCCCTACTAATTTAATTTATTATTTATATATGGCTATTTCACAGTTCGAATAAAATTGTACATTAAAATTCATAAACCAGACACTAGTAATTTTAATTGGAATTACTATTTTCACAGCTGTGCTATTGCTGCTGGAATAGCTAATGGAAAAGTCTCCTAGATATCACTATTGGTAAATTATTCACTTCAAAATTGGGAAAACGAATTCAATGATTTAGAAATTTTAAATTAACACTTTTCATAATTGTTGCTTAAAAATATTACTTGAACATGTTACAAGGAGTCTTATGGCTTTATTCTCACGACGTTTGTCGACAAAAGAGATGCTGATAGTGCTTGAATTATGACAAAATTTTCAATTGTTCCACTTCTATTTGTTATCCATATGATTCATTGACAAAATTTGAATAAAACAATATTATAAATATCACATTGATAAACAAAAAATATGCAACCATCATATAATACAATCCTCCAGACTTCAGAAGTTATGACACAACTATTAAAAGTCAAATCTTATGACTGACTGCTAAAAGACGACGTTTTACAAAAAATATCAATATTTTAGCATTTCATATTTCTAATTTTTAAAAACATATTTTTTTTTTTCCCCCTGTCTATTTTTATCTCCTTTGACATATTCCACTACTTTTGCAGTTAAAAAGCTCATACAATTAAAAAAATTGCAAAAAAATTCTTTATATAAGGATAAGCAAAGTTAATTATATTTTCCGTTGAATCATTTCTTTTACAATATGTAAAAAGTATTTTCTTGGAATACAATCAGATTTATGTAATTAGCGATATTTCGGCAGTAGATTTTACAGCTTTTATTATTGCCCTACAAAAAAAGTACCATTTATTATGCAAAAGTTCCAACTTAAGATTGTAAGTGAAATGAACTGCAAGCTAAAATTGCTAAATTCTCTGCTCCTCTGGTTTGTTTTACAAATGTTGATTCTTTTTTGCAGGTACCAAGAACACAACTCCAAAAATCTTTTCGCCTTCATTATAATAAATTGAGAAGTGTAAAGTGAATTTGATGTTTCCGATTGCAATTTTTCAAAACTTTTGTTTACTTTACACGAATTTATAGGCAAATTTCTTCACAAAAATAAGCGCACAGTTACCTCAGCGTTTATACAAAACTAAGTTACCCTGTCTTCACTCTACAGCGACTACCAATAAGGATGATAGAATGGTTATATTTGTGCACGGATTTATATCAAATTTTGTCAGTGTGTTCAGTAAAGTTTTACACGTTCTGTGGCTACTTTTTTTTTATGGAAAAATCATCTTCCCAGAAGAGGCATATTTCTGGCTTAATAACTTAGTCAACACACAAAATTGTCGCTATTAAGGTACACAGAACCTCCGAAGGTTTTTAAATTGCTCACAAATTTACTGTTTCGTGCGGATTGTCATACGGCGGCATCATTTGAACTTATTTTTATCAAAATGCAGTAGGTAATGCCGTTGCCAGCAATAGCGAGCGTCATATAACGATATCGACCGACTTTTTCCCGGATAGTTTCTACTCGCGATCGATGCGTACGATTTCTTTGTTCAACAAGACCATTCCAGTCGATATGCTGAACCGGGTCATCATTACTCTCTGTTTTATTACATTAAACAATGTTATTTCTAAACTTCTCAGCTATAAGCAAAATTACACTTGTAAGTGTGTCAAACATAAATAACTAGCAAACAATTATCAAGCAGTGTTCAATGTATTTCAGTGTGATTATGATTACGTTTACCGGCATGGTGTACTTCCATGCAGCTCATTTAATGTGGAAATTGTTAGCACCTATTTATGGTATATACCACATTTAGGGTAGATATATGCACAGAAAAGCAAAAAAGTTGAACTTGTAAGAATATGTATGTAACTTCTAAACTAAACTAAAATACTTTATCTATATCGTCTAGTAACACGAATCTAATAGTAGATTTATTTAATTTTATTAGATTATTTATTAAATTTTATTAGATTTCAAACAGTATTAAATATCTCTCCTTCGTTAAGAATACTATGTTGAGGTAAGTTTGTTCGGTGAAATACTCGCAGATATGTCAAAATATGTGTGTCTTATTATATCAAGGTATACATGTCGTATGAGCAACATATGTAAATTTAGGATAATTTTCAAAATTCCCAGTCCGGGCAAACTTTTCAATCAATGTTACAAAAATTTGCAAAGAGCTGAAACTCTAGTAAATATATTCAAATCCATCGTTCCCGTATATGAAAAGTATCAGTCAGAGATCAAACCACAAATTATTTCACAATTTTAATCGAAAGGTTATTAAAAAATTTTGTGAATTATCTCAGTAAAAATGAGAGAGCGTGCTTTATTCATAATAGTGATTAAAATAGATAAAGTTGGGTGAAAAGTTTACTTAGGCCCCTTTTATCTATTATAAGGATTTTCCGACATTAGTGATTGTATGAAAAACTTTGATAAGTCCCAGGAAATTTTTTCTAGTCTGTAATGTATAATATTAATTATTTCACCAACATAAGTCAATAAAATACCAAATTTTGTAAGTTAATCCCGGTTTCTGCAAATAATTGATGTTTCCTGAAAGAATTTCCCAAGTTTTGATTTTTGTAATTTGCAAGAGTATAAAATTCGGATCCACCCGAAGGTAGTCTGCCTTACTTGTTGATTCATGGCTTTTTATTAAAATTCCGCAGTTACATCATCGCACCACAGCTACAACTGGGAATACATACAATCCACCCAAACAAATACAACATTCAACTCACCTATACACCACTTATGCCCTCATGGTACACTCCAACTTTTTCATTATTTTTGTTCCGTTGACAATTGGCAACTGTTCTACTTAATTATTTATTCTCTTCTCAAGCACCGAAAATGTCGTGGTTGCTTTTGGCCATGAATTATTCACAGCTTTCTCAAGAAATTGCCATTTCATGTCATATTGTTCATTTTTTAGTTAATACCTGTTGCACAACTGTTCTTTAGTTTTTAAAGAATTTCCAATATCGTATTATTTTAACTTATTTTGAAGCAAATTGATGATGATAATTTGTCACTTTCAGTAATTTTGCCCGTCTTATTAGTTTGGTATTGAAAAATCTTAATAATTCAGTAGTTAGAATATATGAATAGAAATTGTACATTGCACACTTAAATAAAACTCATAAAAGAGAAGACTTTGAACATACACAAATCCTTTACGCATATATGTAAATCATTTTATAAGTAAGTGGTTGCACTATTTGTATGTACTTATATATATGCATATTGAAAATGTCTCATTGCAATAAACGTAGGTAGCATTAAAAGAAGCATTTTAAAGTTGCTGGTAATTCATTGTAAATCTATTCACGAACACCAATAAAAGACATTTTGTAATTGAATTCTGCATTGCTGCATTTTTGATTAAATATGTGTTTATTTGTATATAAATGACATATATAATTATTACTATATTACATTAATCTCTCTGATATTATTTAACTGTATTAATTTCACACCAGTTATAGAGAAAGGATTATCTTCTAATAGATTATTAAAATTATTACAAAAATTTTTTACAAAAGCCTTAGAAAGGCATATTTTCTCATTTGCAGCTAAATAGACGACAAAAGTTCCAACACTTCGAAGCAGTAAAACTGCGTGCTGAGGAATGCGTCTTTCTTTCTGGCTTTATTCATGCTTTTTCATGAAAAGTGATTAGAAAGAAAAGAACAATAGGGTTAGTCAATGAGCGAATTTTTTTTTCACTTGGTACACTCAAAAATAGATTCTCAAACATGTCTAAGAAAGTCTCCCTAAGTATGAGAACATAATTATTACGGGAAGATTGTCCACCTTACAGTTTTCTATTTTTTCTTATTATCAAACAGAAAAATTCAGAACTTGCTTCAAATTATATATTTCGTTAACGAAACACTATCAGAACAT
The DNA here is from genome assembly GCF_001853355.1 of Bactrocera latifrons. NCBI lineage: Eukaryota > Metazoa > Arthropoda > Insecta > Diptera > Tephritidae > Bactrocera > Bactrocera latifrons. Next base: position 123,391 of record NW_017537073.1, read on the forward strand.
CAAAACAATAGGCGATTAATTTTTAGTTCCGTTTTGAGTAGCGTAGCGTCACTTTTTACCCTTATCAAGAAGAATTTGCTGTAGTCTCGAAAATACATATTTCATATTGCTCTGCCTTAGGTAGGGACAACCCGAAAGAAAAGAAATATGTAGCAAAGTTTTCATTATTTGTAATTCATACACTTCATCAAATTTACTCCCAAAATTACTCTTTTAATATAAAATATTGTTTTCTTTCATCTCTAGAAACTAGCTATTTTTAAATGATTTTAGTAGAGAAGTTGGAAACAAACTTTTAACTTCATCATTACTCCTGTCGTAACTAACATAATTTCGATTAGTTTCTCTTTTTCAGGCAGTGTATTGCGCTTTGTTCAATATTAAGATTCATTTAAAATACTTGTTTCTTACGTTTATAAATTAATGTTTACTTTTGAGGCCATACGATTTTGAAATGATATCACAAATAAACACACTTACCACTGAACATGGTGTATGAGTATTTTTTTTTCTACATTTGTATACTGTTGCAAGAAGAGCTTATTTGAAGTACAAGATGATTTTTGCAGATGCTAAATAAACCAACGAAGTATTTAGGGAAAAAAAAACATATTAAAATTAGTGAATGCAATATAAAGGCATAGCAGTAATGTGCTGAAGATAGATGGCTCTTTAGCAAAGCAAACTAGGTTAAGTGGTGCAAGAATAAGATATTTACGTTTAATAGCACAAAGTAGTGCAAAGTAGCAATGTATGGTAACAATTCATTCTCTTTCCTTAAATATCATTTATGTGGGTAAATTACTAAAAATATTTATGATATTTATATTTTATATTGTGGAATAGCCGGTTCACATATACCCATATCATACACTTTTCACCATTCCATTTCCATTCATTTGCAATGGCTGAATCTCGGAATATTTTCCAATACATTACAATTGCCTTCAGCTACAACATTAATTGTATGACAAAGTTATTACTTTTACATTCGCTTTGATTTGAATACAAAGTGTTACACAATAGCTGTGTGGATACCACGGATGACTATGTCTGCTTGACAACTCTTGTGCTATACCAATTGACCTAATTCAACCTGGCGCGTTTTATTTCAAGTGCTAATTTACTATGCCTAAAGGCTTCATCCATTATTGGCCCTTATATTTGCTCAATTTTTATTCTATTGAACTATTTTTGTGATATTTTGTTGCTGATTTCATGTTATTTTTAGTGAAATTAATCAAGGTAAAAGTAAGAGTAAGCTTTCATTCCTTTAAATTCTGTGATACTTTCTATTTGAACATACCATTCACCATCTCCCATTTCGCTTTGATTTTAATTTAATTTGCGCTTTGCTTGTAAGAATGTCCAGTTTAAAAGTAAAAGTAAAGTTGTGTATAATAAAATTGGATTACAGAACGTTAAACTTAATTTAAATTTAGAAAAATTAGAAACAGACTTAGTTTAAGCATATCTAATACTTCATGTAAAGAAATGTAAAATAATTAGTCTGTAAACTTAAGAATTAATTATACAAAAAGTGGTAGTTTAACCCTTTCAAGATTGTCATTTGAACAAAGCTTCAAATGTACAAGTGTAGTGCCTTCAGTATTTAAAACCTAGATTTCTTATTCTCCTACTACATGCTTATTTAAAGGAATGGCTTCAGCTGGATATACTATACCATTTTTTTTTCTTTTGAAAAACATAAATTTAGTATAAAATTTGGTATAAGAATGTTTGAAAAGACATAAATTAATACTCACGGAGCAGATAAAACAGATGTGTAAAATATGTATAAAAACAAGTTAATTTTATTCACTTAAATTAAAATTTCCCTAATTTTTGTATCTACTTATATTGATATTTCGAAAACGTAAAGTTACTCCTTTTAATGTTTAACCACCGTATAAAAGCTTCAAAGTTGGTTGAAATAACTGAAAAGTGACAGAAGATTGGAACGAAACGTAATGTATATTTTACGTGATACCCTAAAGACAAAATACTTTGTTCTATCTAGTGCACTTGATTACCCACATTGTCGGTTAAGTGTATTCTATATACGTAAAAGAAGTGTAGTGGCGGTATTTTTTCAGAAAGCAAATGTCAGCCGGCAAGTACAAAGAGAACAGAAGTGCAATTGTCATTGCACTCGAACACTTTCTTGAACTAGCAAGGTGCTTGGTGGAGCATGTCATTACGAATTTGTCATTTTTACTGTGTTTAATTGGTTTTTTCTTCGTGTATTATATGATAGGATAGAAAAAAAGGAATAGAGAATGTGACGAAGTATAAAAATAAAGTGTAGTATATTGAAAATATTCAAAAGATACAAAAAAGCGGGAGTGGACTAAGAAATGCTGGTGTATATAACCGAATAGACAAAATTGCAGTTGCAATTAAAAAGGTAGCTGACAAAAAATTGTGAATGACATTAAAATGTCTGCTTGGAGAGCGTTATGAGTGTAGACAAATTTTTCCTGTGGAAGTAAGGAGAATAAGGTACATGCTTATAACTTATGATAACAAAGTCCGTATATCTTTTCATCTGCCATGGAGTACATACTTATGGAAATAAAGAAATACACATAGTAACCACGTGGCAGTAAAGTGGAGGAAGCACAATTAGTTGCTGCATTTCATATGCAAATGGATGCCGGTTGTCAGTAGTGTACATAAGTTTTGGGCTTTGCACTGCTGTTTTACATATATCAGTCTGTGTTTATGTACCAGGTGCGCCAGAAGTCTGTGTCTGTGTTAGAACTGTCACGAAAGCACATTGCTACTGAATTTATGTTCAAGAACTCTATGCACATTAGAATGTAATGACTGTTTATAAGTGGCACTAATTAATGGTATGATATATTGTTTTTAGTAAAAAGTGCAAATGACGGAATTTCATTCCAAACAAATTCCAAATTGATTATATTTTTTCTAAGTGAACAATTATATACAGATATACATATACACAATAATACTATTTTCAACTTCAAAACACTTAATTATAAACAGCGAAAAAAATATACGTTCTTCACTATTTTCGTAAAATAGATCATTATAAAAATTAAGTAGCTTAGTTAAGTAAATGAGAGCATCAACAGCATTTATGATGATACTTATTTGAAACTACTTAAAAAGTGCGTAATCTCTAAGGAGTAACATGTATTTACTTTATGCAAAATCATCATAATTTACAAGTTTGGGGATAGTTTCTTGATGAAATTCGTCTGCCCACTATACTATAATAATAACTAACAAAACTAACTTTATGTACTAAATAAACAAGCGGCTGATGCTGCATAAGCTGGAAGCACGCTGAGAAATCAAACTGATAATAAAGTAATTATCTCTAATTTACTAAAGTTAATGGCACTAAACTGAAGATATTTTATTGACACGTTTATACTATATATTACTTACATTAACTGTAAATAAAGCTCTATAAGTCAACAACCACTGAAGTTATTAGTCTAGGAAATTAACTGAAAAACTTGTCATCACTTGGCTTGTAGTAATCGTGTCTTCCGCGTATTTTTAGTCAAATGGAAATAACGCATTAAATGCATAAGCACGAGGATTAAAAGAAGCTCAACAACAACGTTACTAAGAAGAGACTGCGGTATTGCCTTACGCCTGATTACGTCGGCTTGCATAAATTTTCTAAATTAGATTGTCGCTAATTAGTGGCACCGTAACTAGGAAGACGGATTTCAACTGAGATTTTCCTTGCTCAGAGTTCATGGAAATTAATTTTTGTTACAGTGGAATAATGACAATATTATATGCAAACCTTTTTTTAATTAATCATAATACTTTGAAATACCGTCTGAAATTAAAGAGCAAAAAAAACGTTAAATTGTGGAAAAACCTCCAGCACCACAGACTTTTATATAAATCTGATTTAATTAACTACAAATAGGTATATTCAAAATATCTGACAGATTTATGCCTAAAGGCCCACTACGGCTGGAAGCGAATTATTTTTTTGAATCAGCCTTAATGTTGAATTTAAGTATATTGAGATCTCTCTGTTAGACAACTACACTACATAATATTTCATGGAGATGAGCATGCGAAACTCCAGTGTTACACCTCTCAGGAGATTATCTGACAGCTGTGTACATTTTTTCATGTGGCAGAGCTTTGACTATGCGCATGCGTAATAAAAACTAGTTAGAATAATGAGAAATGCTTGTGTAAAATTCGATCAATGTATCTTAATTATTTCTTAGAATGGAAATTAATCTTGATTGTAAACGCAAGATTAGCCCTTTTGAAATTTGTAGAATAAATTAGGAATTGTTGCATTGAAATTTGTATTTTATTAGCTCTTACGTAGTTAATATTTATTTTTCACTAAAAATACTTCAGCAAAATTTTTGTCTAACCCCCTTTAAGTATATTCATAGCCATACTTAAAGTGGTGTTCTGTGATGTTTTATATTCTAATCATATTATACAATGCAAGTTGGAAGAATTCTTTGAGAATGAGATGCATTATGTAAAAGATACATTTAGTTGAAATTTATACGTAAACAACCACACTCTGCCACCTTTGTATGTACAAATATTTCATAACCATAGCAAGTATTATTAGATAAACAATTTACTAACAATATTGGGCTACCGAAATTAATAAAGGCAAAATACTTTGTTTCTATAGAGAGAGAGAGTTCATATTATATATTATTTGAATTTCGATTCATGTTTAATCTTTTTATATATTATATATTGGATTTAAGTTTAATAAAATAGTTATGCATTAACTTACATTCAGAACAATTTTTTTGTTATGCTTTTAAGCTCAGCAGTGCTTATTCTCCAATGACATTCTATTCAAATAATATTTTATTCATGCACAGCTGAACGTCAAAGGTAGTTGCATACGTAAATGTCAATCAGCCAATTCAAAATGGAACCGAACAATTTAACGTATAATATTAATAACACAAACAATTAAAGAAGCTGTTGTTGTTAAAGAGAAATGCTATTAAAAGCTTTCAAAATTAACAACAAAAAAAAAATGTTTTAGTTAGTATTGCTCAAACACGAATACGCTTTGCTTTACTCTTTACTTTATTTCTGGATGCTCAGCATGGTTTAACGCCGATACCTTCTTTACATTATGAAAATAAAATTTCTGCAAATGTCAAAACTGAGTTTTATCCTTTCTCTTTTTACACACTTAAGTGCTTGTGTCTCTCTGAAGACTAGTGGAAGTTTGCTTGTTCAAACAATTTGTTTTGCATTTATATTTATTGGCATGAATGTGAATATAGTATAAAGAAACCCTTTCTTGAATTAACAAAAACTTATGTACACAGGTGAAGATTATTTTGCCGTCAGACACCTGCAGCGGATTACGTACACCCAACTAAACGTAATAATTAATGATTCGTTTCAATAAGCGAAGTGACACTTAGTACCATTAATAATTATTATAATTTAATCTGTTTACATAAGGTTTTTAAGTTGTTATATCACCAACAATACTGCCTAATGGAGGAATCAGAACGAAAGAAGGAACTAATTGTTTTTAATAAAAAAAATATCTATATTAGCTTAACCATAACTCTAAGTAAATGACTCTAAGTAAATGATAACAAATAAGAAAAATAAGCCAAGGAGCGAAACGAGTAGAAGGTTTGATAAATATAACTAGCTTAATTTAATGGAAAATTTTAGGCGGGATTATGAAGTGACATAATTCATTGCATTATTATTCACTGAAAATAGGAGACGAAGTTACGAAGAAGAATTCGTTAATTAAATTAATTTGTCAAAATTCAATAAATGCCAGTAAGTTCAAAAATTTTAATATCTGCACAGTTTGGTAACAGTTCAGCTCACAGAATAAAGTCTTTCATTTTCCAAGGAAAACGTTTAAAATTTAACAAATTAAAAAAAAAAACAACTAATTTTTCTGAAGAAGTTATTATTTTTAGTTAAAGGGAATTTATTTTTTAAAATAATAACTATGAAACATAACCACTTAATTGTGCCACTACAAAATACAAAAGCAGATTAAACTATGTAGATACTTTGTTTTATATACATTGTGCTATTCACTTATAAATATAATTTATTTGAGCCACTATTCAAATCATACCGAGATTATGCTGACGTTTCTGAAAGTTTAAAGCTTAAGTGCTTTTAATTACTATATTATATTTTGGTTGGATCAGATATTCATATTTGCCAAGTTTTCTCATTCCACCAGCATTCATATAACCTTTACATTTTCCAATATTTTACCACGTACATGTCTTATAGCGATTTCTTTGCACTATGGAAATGTTGCCACATTATATTTAAACATTACATAAAACTGCAACCAATTTGAAGTATTCATTGAATAGTACAAAAATTTGTTTTAAAAAATAACTATTAAACAGTAATTCAGGATTAAGTTCGGCTGCAACTGAACATTTTGTGTTCTTGAAACTAATATATTCTATAAAATACATATATAACCCACACACTGACCGATATATGGTTTCGACCAGAATTCATCTATTTTTGGTAATATCAAATGATGTTAACATGCCACATATTAATGAAATATTTATTAAAGTACCTCACATACCATCGCCAATCACACGGTAAGTTTTATTAATTTGTTGCTTAGTTATATGTTTTGCTTTAACGGCGTTTGTCGACGAACTTGCCCTTAGTTTTCTCCCAAGGAACCTATGTACCAAGTTTCATTACGATATCTTACATCTTACTCAAATTACCGCTTGCATGGACGGACGGACAGCCAGGCAGTCACCCGGACCTGAACGCGTCTCGTCATATTGATGATTCTAACTTGATTATTCTTAGACCATACAAGCAGCCATTATGCCAACAAAACTGTTATACTCTCCAGCCACTTATTGGTCAACTCTCACACTTTACAGAAACATCAAATAAACGAAACGAAACCGTTTGATAAAAATATAACACACGAATTTGCAGATTATAGAACACAACACGCTGAATATATGCAACATTTTTGTGAGAAAAGAAAACGCTATATTGTTGCTAATAAATGTACACTTTTTGAATGCTTTGGTCTGGCTCAGGTTTCTTCAACCGCTAGTTACCTTACGTAATTGCAAGACACTTGTAATTGCCCAGACTACGTTATCTAATTAACTCTTGTTAAAAGCCAAGGTAGATTTTTTAATTCAATTATGAGGATTTTAATTGCTGGCAGCTTAAATTAAGTATTTAATTGTTTTATTTGTTAGTAACTAATTATACACTTAACTTATATAAAGAAAAGCCGTAAGCTAATGAGTTGGATAAATGTTGTATGATATGTTACATTCCTGAACAATCCAAATATGTTACATTACATTAACTTAGATATGTACATATATGCAACTAATTATAGTCTCGTGTCAAGAAGTGAACACATGAAATTACTCATACGCCACGGAAACCACACATTTGTTTGCTGTATTACTTAAACTGCTATAGTTTGTGGACTCATACCAGAATGTAATTTCTAACGTAGTGTTAATACGAAATCATTTATTAACAAGTAAGGAAGGGCTAAGTTCGGGTGTCACCGAACATTTTATACTCTCGCATGATAAAGTGATAATCGAGATTTCAGGCGTGCTTGTGAACCGATTTCACCCATATTTGGTACATGTCATCACGGTGGTAAGAAAGTATTATATACCGAATTTCATTGAAATCGGTTGAGTACTTCCTGAGATATGGTTTTTGGTCCATAAAAGGGCGACGCCACGCCCATTTTCAATTTAAAAAAAGAAGACTGGATGCAGCTTCCTTCTGACATTTCTTCCGTAAAATTTAGTGTTTCTGACGTCTTATGTTAGTCGGTTAACGACTTTTTAGTGATTTTCAACAAAACCTTTGTATGGGAGGTGAGCGTGGTTATTGTCCGATTTGTTCCATTTTTGAACTGTATATGGAAATGCCTAAAAGAAACGACTCTATTCAGTTTGGTTGACATAGCTATAGTAGTTTTCGAGATATGTAAAAAAAAGTTAGTAGGGGCCGGGGCCACGCCCACTTTTCCAAAAAAAATTACGTCCAAATATGCCCCTCCCTAGTGCGATCCTTTGTGCCAAATTTCATTTTAATATCTTTATTTACGRCTTAGTTATGACATTTTATAGGTTTTCGGTTTCCGCCATTTTGTGGGCGTGGCAGTGGGCCGATTTTGCCCATCTTCGAACTTAACCTTCTTATGGAGCCACAAAATACGTGTACTAAGTTTCATCATGATATCTCAATTTTTACTCAAGTTACAGCTTGCACGGACGGACGGACAGACATCCGGATTTCAACTCTACTCGTCACCCTGATCACGTTGGTATATATAACCCTATATCTGACTCTTTTAGTTCTAGGACTTACAAACAACCGTTATGTGAACAAAACTATAATACTCTCTTTAGCAACTTTGTTGCGAGAGTATAAAAAAGTCGAATATTAATCTAATGATCAATTCAATAAAAATCAAGAATTGTTTCAAAACCATTGGCTAAATCTGGATCAATATATAATGACAATGAGTGGTAATACTGATTACCGGGTCGTACTCACGTACTCACCCAATATCTATCTAAAAAAAATTTAAAAAAAATGCAACCTATGACGAAAGAAAGTTTTTGGCGGGGGTAGCAACTTAAGAATATCGGGGCTGCCTTTAGAGACTTCAATCTCTCTAACAAAATAATTCTCGTATCGCTCGCGTTACCAAAGATTGTCAAGTCCTTTTGTTCGCTGAATTTTTCGTAGAAGTCGCATAGCGACACCATTCATCACACCATTGATTTCATTGGAGAACCGCTAGATAGAAAGTGCGCTTGCAGTGTTAGCATATAGAAATAATGAAAATTGCTGTCCGCTGGCGTCAACGGTCGTCGTTTGAGGCTATTGATGGCTATCTTTTCCTTCACTAGGGTGAACTGTGACACTAATGGTTGGGATCTCTTGCTAATACTAACATCCGCGTCCAAATCCCTATGGCATCTGTAATAGATGCGATTCGAGAAATCGTTTCCTGCTTGTCCTGTCATAATATTTTTGCAGTGTCTACACTGTATTTAACGAGGCCCTCCGCCACCATAAACCACAAAAATAGAATGATGCTTAGCAATTAAAGCTATTTGAGTTTGCGCTCATGCTTGAAATTCAATTATTAATTTAAATATTTGTTATTAAACATTTGTACTGAAGTGGAACAAAGTGTAACAAATTAAATTCCCAAAGCAACATTAGGTCTCTGGCAATAAAGAAGAATGTTAGCGTAATAAGTAATCGGAATCCGACAACCACTAATATTGATATAGATGTATGTGTAGTTTTAGGAAAATTTTAAATTATAACTCAGTATATTTTTATTCTATTACATTTTTTTTTCATTTAATATAATATAATATGCAGGTATGTAACTTTTTTTCATCGCTGATATTTTGAGGAGATAATGAATAAATGCAGTACGCAATGTGTAAATTAATACGTTTCAACCATAATACAGTTCCTTGTCAAATGTGTTCAATTCGTAAAATAACTGTTTTTGAAATTAATGAAGAATTCGCCAAACTGAACCAAAAAAAGTCACCAGGCTACGATAAAATTGACGGAAGAGTTACAAAAATGCTCCCTCAAAAGCGTATTATATTTTTATCACTAATTTATAATGCAATTTTGAGGTTAGATCACTTTCCAACACAATGGAAATGTGCGGAGGTTATAATGATTCCAAAATAAAACAAACCCGAAAATATTGTGTCTTCCTATAGTCCTATTAGCTTGCTGGTGACATTCTCTAAAGTCTTCCAAAGAATACTTATGAGTAGATTGTTACCAGTTTTGGACAAATGCAATATAATACTGGAACATCAGTTTGGGTTTAGCAGAGGTTATGGGACTCCAGAGCAATGTCATAATATAGTGAATATAATAACAAATGGTTTCGAGGAAAAGCTGTATTCGGCGGCATTATTTCTTGATGGCGGGTCTGGCATCCAGGCTTGTTATGTAAACTGAAGAAACTACTTCCTGCTCCATTTTTTCTCTTATTGAAATCATATTTAAACAATCGCCATTTTTATGTTCAAATGGAAGGAGAAACATCAAAACTATAGAGTATACGTGCCGGTGTCCCACAGGGCAGTGTTCTGGGACCTCTCCTTTACATAATATTCACTGCTGATCTTCCTGTTGTCGGTGATGTTCAAGTAGCCACTTACGTTGATGATACAGCTATAATTGCATCCAAAAATTCTGCGGTAGAAATAACTCAAGTTATTCAATGTGAAATAATAGAAATTGAGCGATGGCTTAAGAAATGGAACGTAGAGGTTAATGCTGAGAAATCGAAATGGGTCACATTTGCTCTAAGAAGAGGAGGCTGTCCTCCGGTATTTTTGAATAATACAAAAATTCGACATAGTGATTCCGCAAATTATCTCGGACTCAATATATCGAAGAGTAACTTGGGAAAGCCACATTAAAAGCTTGAGAAAGAAACTTAATATAAAAATACAACAAAAAAAATGCATGGCTTCTTGGGTGAAAATCAGACCTCAGTTTAGAGAACAAAGTTCAACTTTATAAGGCTATCTTGCAGCCTGTATGGACCTACGGTATCCAGTTATGGGGTACTGTATTGCAAGCCATTCAAATATTGAAATCCTTCAACCATATCAGTCCATCGCTCTTAGACTTATTATTGACGCCCCTTGATTTGTGGCTAATGATCAAATACACAAATATTTAAATACTAAATATGTTAAAGAAGAAATAAAAAGTATAAGCACAAGGTATGTTGAGAATCTACACGGTCATGAAAATGTTCTGGCAATAACTCTACTGGATAATAGCGATACAACTCGAAGGCTTAAGAGAAATCACGTTTTAGATTTACGTTTTACAGATTAAGCTTTGTAAATATTGTAAATAAACTGTTGACGCCGCCACCGCTTAATTTCTTTTGCCACGTCTGTTTCGGCAAATCCAAAGAAAAAAGTGTAGTCTATCATTTAAAAAAAATTAATAATTTAATTTATAAGTGTGCTTAAATCGGCTGCTCAAACAGCGAAATCAATTTCCAAAATAATAACGTCCCAAAATACACATCGTATCTTGTACGTGAAGCATTTTTATGGAATTGAAAATAAATCCATATGCCTCGCAATCACCAGACATTAATCCTATTCAACATATCTGGAACTTATTAGTAAACCCTATTCGAAAACATAGAATTTCATCAAAACATTGCCTAAAAACTGCCTTAAGGGCAGAAATAATATTGGAAATTGAGTGGCTGGTTGGCGTAGACATGTGGGGGCAATAATTGCAACAAAATGAAGTAAAAAAAAAATAAAATAATAATAAAAGCATCTAAAATTATTGTAATTCTTTTGATTTATATAAACAATCATTCGTGTATGTAAACTTTTTTTATTCACCGTATGTAATGTATGTAATCTACTAATTTAATTTTCCTGTTTGTGTGGTCTAATCACATATTTTAACAATATCTTCAAAAACTGTATGCAGGTTTTATTTACTTTTGGTTATAGAAATGCACTTAAAGCAATTTTTTACAATACTTTCTTAGAGTAACAATAACAAATAAAGTTCCAATTTTTAGCTCACTAGTGTAAAAGGAATAAAGATGCATTCACAGATATTTGCATAAATGATATTATTAAATCATTGTCAACAGACTTGTTTCTTTAAATTTCGAATCACTTTCGGGACTGATAGTTCAAATTCCCACATAAATTACATTTTATTAACTAATTTTTGTACCCTGTACACGATATACTAGTTTGTAGCACCCGGAAGGAAACGTCAGTGGCCACGTAAAATATTCTCATATAATCATGATCATCTAAACGGAGTCAACTTAGATTTGTCCATCTGTCTATATTTCTTCAGTTTTTGAGATATTAATCTGGAATTCTGCAAGAAGATGTTCATTTGGTGGAATCGCCGCTATCGGACGACTAAGCCGTAGTTGTCATACAATCTGAACAATCAAACGAAGTTTTTGTATGGGAAAATTTTTTATTTGACAGAATATCTTCATAAAATTTTTCAAAGCTGTTGTCATAATCTTAAACCTGTCTAATATAACGTATATATAGAATGATAGAGTTTACAATAAAAACATGCTTATTTGTATATGTTAACAGTACTTACATATGTATATGCATATGAATATTTCTTTATACGCTCGAAAGTATACTTGTCACTGAAAACATATGCTACGATCCAATAAGGGCAGTAAAACAGTGTTTTTTTTTTTTAATATACAAGAGCTCACTAGTATATTTTGAAGTCGATGTATCAACATTTCTACTTTGGTAACGATATATTAGTATTTTGGCTTGTGAGAGTGAAATTGCTTGTACTAGAAACTAGAAAGTTACAGTGGTGACAACTTGCGGTTTAATGATTTGTGAGATAATAACACACATTCTAGTTAGCAGATAACAAATTTAACAAACTTGTATAACTGTGAGCAGCAACGTATATTACTATTCTAAATCAAATTCGTTCATAATAGAGGTTCTGCAGACCGAAATTTATTGTTTTTATGGCAACTTTCCATTGTGGTTTTGATTGGATTTTGTTTCTATGGGCAACTGAAGTTAGACGTAATGGTAGTTTCTAACCAAAACAAATAGAAACTTCTCATAAATATTTTAAAATATAGAATACATATGTATTTTCATAATTCAATTTGAGCATGTACATAAATGTTCAATATACAAATAATTGATTTTAATACCACGTGGAGATAATATTAATAGTAATATCTTCTAATATTTCATAGGAAATAGTTTAGGAATTTCCGTTCAATTGTATTTGTTCTTTATCAGCACATTATTTATTAATAATTTTGAAAAATTATTGAACTGCGATGCTCTTATAAATTTTTCGTTGCACATAATTCGGAAACTGTTCTTAATGGACTACAATAACACAATTTTTATATATAAGGTATTCGAAATTAGATCATAACTACCACAGGATACTGAATATTTTTACCCCATAACCTGCGTTTGATTTTTTTCTTAAAATATCGGAAAATCAGAAAATCGCAGAATCCGTGAGAACAACAATCCAGTCTTGCGATTCCCACATATTATTTTTATTAAAACATCAAACCCTTGTATCAAAAATGGGTAAAATCATATCAATACTTCCTCTACCACCTTCATGAATAAGTGAAATAAAGATTTGAATTTCTAGTTATTCCCCATATATCGAAATCTTTGATAATGGTTTTGAATGCCAACCAAGCGTTCTTTTGGAGTTCTGTCATTGTTTCGATGAAATGTTCATCTTTAACGAGTTGCCAAATCTGTGGACCATTAAATACACCAGCCTTTATCTTTTCAAAAGACAGTCCAGGAAATGCCAAATTAAATGCTTGAAACAGTCCCCTTCAGAGGACAAAGTTTTAGCAAACTGTTTCATGAGGCCAAGCTTTATATGTAGAGGTGGGAATACAATGCTCTTCCTGTCGACTAGTGGTTGATGTAGAATGTTCGGATCAACAAGTTTTAGTTCAGATCTTGGCGGCCAATTCGACTGCACCCAATGGTTCTCCCGAGCTCTGCTGTCCCACATACATAAAAAACAGGGATACTTTGTGTATCCTCGTTGCTGACCAAGAAGGAGGCAGACCATTTTAAGGTCAACATAGATGATCTACTTATGCATATCATATTTTCAGCAAATCAATTACTCTCTTTATGTCTTCATATGCTTCTTGTAAACGAACAGAATGGCCGATTGGAACTGCACCAAAGACGTTTCCATTGTGTAATAGTACACACTTCAAGCTCCTCTTTGAGCTGTCTATGAAAAGTCTCCATTCAATTGCGTTATATATTGGAATTCCCCACACATTCATCAAACCTTGTACGTTACAGCAATAAAGAAATCCTGAGTCATTTCGAAAGTATGGCAGAAATTCACTTTCTCTGGATTGAAAGTAGGATACCTTAGCTCCTTTTTCAAGCAAGTTCTTCTCATACAGTCTGGATGCCATCAGCTCTGCTTTTTTGCTTTTTTGGATCGTCCCAAATCTCGTGCCAAATCATTCAACTCATTCTGATTAAATCCCTTTCGAGCAGAGTCGTCTTCAATTTCAAAGTCTTCATCGTTGGAGTCACTTGAATTATCATCACACACGCTTTCTTGTATAGGGGTAGTTCTTCGAAAACTGGCATTGGGATTTCAGTTGAATGAGGCACTGGTCATATAGCCGATAGTAAACTAGGATACTCTATCTTACATGTTTTTTTTTTTTTTGTTGTAACCTGACGTTTTCACCATACAGAAATAACAGTCACTTGAATGATCATTTTATCACGTGTTCCCTTAGTCCACATTCGTAAACTCTCGACACACTGCTTGCACACCTTGTGAGGGGCCCAAGCTTTATCCTGATCTCCGATTTTCATTTTAAAACACGCTAAATAGGCTTTTCTGACAAATCGACTAAGGTTTCTCTTTTGACTTGGAATAATAAAACTGCCACAAATATAGCAAAACGTATCAGCACTGTTTATACACCTTCGACGTGAAATGCCAGAGACAGACATGATCTAAAGGAAAGAGAAGTTTTTCTCAGAAATAAAAAAAAAATCCTTTTTTAAAAAACCGGACGTAACGTATGAGCACAAACAACGTCTCACCACACAATCTCGCGCGAAACTGAACTTGCTCGTATGGGGAGAAGAGAATGACGCCATAGGTCACCAACGACAGGTTCATACATGTCCCAACTGCCGTCTAGATGATTGTCGTTACAAGCATAAACCTGCTGCTATTCTCCTACAGCGATATTCACTTATTCCAAATAAAAAAAAATTAAACTTCCGTCTATAGAAGAGCGTGCCCCGTTTTATGATCTAAGCAGCACACTGCAGGGAGTGGTCTCATTACTATAAGCTGTAGCAAAAGCACTTGACGTGATAGAAGAAAATTGACTTCGGATTTGAATTTGACATGCCTAAAGAACTCTAAAATAGCTGTAAAATCGAAAGCAACAAAAATTTTGTTTCACATTGTATATACATATAATATCATTTGACCCTTCAGATGTTTGCAAACAATGCTCACCCCTAAAATATATTTACTATTTGTTTTGATTATTTTTTACTTTAACCGTTCAATTCGCAAACATATTCTACATTGGAGAAACTAAGTAAAATTTGTACCTGCCAGGGGTTAGGTAATCGAAAAGGTCTTTTCGTATTTTTGTAAATGTCGTTGCAGTCGTATGTCTCCATAGCTATCAAACACATTTTGTGATGTTTAAAAAAAAGAAAACTAAATTCGGGGAACTTGAAAAAAAATTACAGCTGCTCAAAATGTGTGAAAATAATGAAG
The DNA here is from genome assembly GCF_001853355.1 of Bactrocera latifrons. Lineage (NCBI taxonomy): Eukaryota > Metazoa > Arthropoda > Insecta > Diptera > Tephritidae > Bactrocera > Bactrocera latifrons. The sequence goes on from NW_017537073.1 coordinate 138,778, forward strand.
AAATTCACTATATTTCGAAGTTTTGGATAAAAAAGGGAAGATTGCCACCAATGAAATTTCTGAAGTATACGGGATGATGCTGTATCAGTTTTTGTAGCACAACATTGGTTAGCTGCCTCCGTTCTGGAAATGTCTACACCAACACTTTCAGCTTCACAAGTAAGTGCGTGTTTCTCTATGTTTTCCGGTTGTGTTGACATTATGACAAATTATTTTTGAGGCATAGTCCGTGACACTAAAAACTTGTTAGTGACGGATTGCTCGTTGAATAGTTCATCTTACGTTTTTATTCCTTGGAATGAACTCAGATATGTGGTGTAGGTGGAGAGATGTAGTTATTTGTGTTAAGTAAGTAAGCATCTGTCTATCTAAACAAAGCTTTAGACGAAGAAAAGTTTCAAACGAAATTTACGACTTTTGCCATACTGTCGCTTTTCATTTTTAAAAATTTCAAGCAACCAAGGCACCATGTTTAAATGTAATGCTTCTGACATAATCTCACTTTTTGTCATTTTGAACCTAATATTTATATGTATGTTCAATAACCGACAAACGAAATAACAAAAATAAATAGGAAAGTAAATCAGTCTCGACATTTGATTACCTTGATTACCATTTGGTTAACAAAATTTCACACTATGTGCAACATGTTGCAGGATTATAAAAAAAGAAGCTCCACATAACAATATAAATATTAGCAGGTCCTCAAAAAAATTTCATAAATGTCGCGTTAAGTAAACTATTTAATACGTCAATATGCGATGTTTTCCGAAAAGCACCGGTTGGAATATAACTGTTTCAAATAAGTATAGACTAAAATGCGGTAGAGACTACTTGTGAAACAGAATCGCTTTGTTATCTTTTTCGCTAACATCAATTGACATAAGTACCCTTCAGATTCATACAAGCTACCGAAAGTACTATAATATGACAATATTGACACAAAGTAGTTGTTCTTGTTCTAATTTGCACTGAAATCATTCTTGCCGTTGAGTAGAAACTCCTTGAAGCATATGATTCGACGCAATTACTGCCCTTAATTACTATTTGTTGTTGAAAGTAAATTACATTGTTGGCACAATTACATAATGACTGCAAGTGGAACATGGTTCCATGTTTGATAGGTACCTTATAAATTAAATGTGTCGTAATTATTTGCAAAGGAAAACAAATACGAAATTTTACTGCACTGATTCTATGATCTATATATTAAGATAGTAAATGTAGAGACGCTTGCCAGCGTATTATATATTTATTAAACTTGGCTTCATTATAAGATTACCATACTACTTATCGTAAGAAAAAGAAAGTAGTTCAGTTCATAAATATATCATTTTTGTTTAAAAGTATTAATATACCCTGAACAGTGTATATTATCTTTACCACGAAGTTTCTAACAGCAAGAAGTAAATAATGAAGACCCTAACGAATACATGTATAAGTGATCAGAGTGACGAGCTAAATCGATTAAACCACATCCACGTCGTGTTTGAATAGCTCGGCCGGCAATCCATCGGCCCCCGCCGCTTTGTTGTTTTTCAGGCGGGTAATTACTATTCGAACTTCTTCATAGTCGGGCAAAGGAACGTCACAAAGCGACTGCTTTGTGTTTCTACAGATGATTTAGCAGGCTAGAGATTTCGTTAACTATTGGAACAGCGAACGCTTTCGTTACTGACAAATTAAAGGATCGCTTCAACAGTAAATCCTAATCATGATCTTGAGCAGCAAGCCTTATTACATCCGGTATTACTAAATAAATCTGCGAGAAAAACTTTCATTGCGTTATCAGGATCACTTATGCAAGATGGTCTCATCTAAGTGCATTTACTGGTCTTCAACATGCTACTTTAAACAACTTGCACTTAAGAAGATGATGATGGGGGCAGCTGCTACGGGTCATTGGCGGAAGATCACTCTCGTACATGAGGGCAAGGGGTGAACTTTTGCGTAAGGTAACGCCGAATAGGGAACAGTCTCACGATGCAACTATAGATGATATCCGGTAGCAATATAGTCTATGTATTACTAAGCATGAAGTATATTATTTGTAAGGATAAGCTATAGAAACTGAGGAGATTGTCTTGTTTTACTTGACTTGAGTTTTAGCGCTTTAGTAATATATATTTTAAAGTTCTTTTGAAGTTCATCCTTTTTTGCCAATAAAAATTTAGTGGGTTAAATGTTCGCTTGTTTAGCCACAGTTAAAACCTTGACAACTTAATCACAACAATAACGGTATTGTTTGTCTATATCTTATATTGAAATGATACGAAAGGGTCAAAGTGGATTAAAAACATTTACGATGAAATATTTGAGTTTTATGGCACTTTAGGAGTTTGGACCGTTCGGATGTTGTCCAGGATATGATTCGCAGACAGCGCTGGCTATGATCATTGTTACCAGTTCCACAAAAAACAAAAAAAAGCTTTGTGTAAATATAATTATGTTTTCTAGGAGAATCATTACCAATGACACTCAATTGTTGCTTTTAATGCAAATAACTCCCCAAACCGGTTATAAATAACCTATTGGCTCACTTCCATCGCCAGTAACCCTTCGGTGATATATTAGGTACAAATCATTGCCTGGCGTAATCAATCAAGCCGCGTTTGCCTCCTTATGCTCTGATGCCATTATTAACCGATATTTATGCATTTATTTTCGATGAGATAACATCGTTCACCATATTAATTTCATAGCACAACTTTACTATTAGTTCCTGTAATCCATTAGGAAATTGAAACGATTCGAAGGACAAAAATGCAGCATTGTATAAAAGACAGCGAAACAATAAAACGTAAATCAGTCTTTTAAGTTTGTTTTCAGACAGTGTTTTGAAGCGGAAATGTTAACTTCCGGCAATATACTGTTACTTTACAGTTTGCCACTGCTGATGGGTTATCCAACTTTGAATTGGAACTCTTCAAATGCCTTAAGTATAAGTTATATTCTGAGGAAAATTGATTTGGAGTGGAAAGTTAGCACAGTTATCGTCATGAACGCCTACAAATCCCAGCTCAGCTGCCTCTGTGATGTGGATATTAAAATAGTTAGCACTAACACGACCGTTAAGCTATTGAATGCGGGCAACTCTAGCTCATCTTCCAAGCGAGACAGCAGCGAACTGCTTTTAATCCGCTGCCTACCGGAGAGATTTTCTGCTGAGCTTTTGGAAGCAATGCTCGATTTCCTTCAAAATAGGCGAAATGTTCGAATTCTTTTCATTTGGAATGAAGAATATACCGCCGCAGCGAGTAGAAAGCGTATACGGTTGCAAAAACAGCAACAACTGCTCTTCGAATATTGCGCTGAAATGCGTTTGCTCAATGTAATCGCCATTTACCGAGACTACGTGAAGGACGGGCACTTCTACACGTTCAGCTATTTTCCGGAATTTCATCTTGAACGAAAAACAATGGACGAGGATTGCTTCCCGAACCGCATAAAGGACTTAAAAGGCATTTCTTTACGAACTCTGCCCGATCAATTGGAGCCTTGGACATTTGTGTGGCGTGATCTGAACGGTAAAATACAGATTAGTGGCTTTTTTACTAAAATTTTGCGAGAATTTGCTAAACGCATCAACGCCACACTTTCTTATCCCTTGCCTGTGAAAGCAGATGTCTTTATAGAAGCAGGAACTTGGGTTTCCCTTTTACAAAATGATACAATTGATGTAGTTAGTGGAATCGCGATTGCGGGTGATTCAAACAGCTTTGTGGACATAAGCGCTACTGTACTGCCAGTGGATTGGACAATTATGATGCCTCTGCCATCACGAATACCCGACAGCGAAATTTTCGTGTTCCTTCTCAATTCAGTGTTGGGTCTTTTACTGCTCAGCCTACTCTTTATATTTTCTTCCGTCTTCACCTTTGAGAGTTTGATTTTGCAACGCCGAACATCCACCGAATGTTTTCTCTTATTCTGTTGGACACTCATCAACGTAGTGCTTCGTGGTATAATTGGCCAACCGTCGTACGTTCGAGTAGAACTTTCAGCGAGATTTTTGAAACGCTTCTTATATATAATACTCTTCTTAAGTGGAATTTTTATGAGTACCTTGATATCTGCAAGTCTTCAATCATATCTGACTAGCAGTCTTCGTTATCCGCGTATAAAGCATTTCGCAGAGCTGTACAACTCGGGACTAAAAGTAAAAGTAAGCAAATATGAGTATGGCTTGCTTCCAAAATATTTCCCTCCGGAACATCTTAAAATATTAGATGACATGCTGGTCATTGTGCCCTCATTTGAAGAAATCCAACGACAACGAACTTTATTGGATCCACGGTATGCTTTCACAATACTCAGCCCAATGTGGTTTGTCATGAGCAAGTATCAATCTCACTTGCAGCAACCGCTTTTTTATGTGAATGAAGGTATATATCTAAGTAAGGGTATTCCGATGGCCATACCATTGCAGAAGAATTCAATTTATACGGACGCGCTCAATAATATGATCTATGAAATACAAAGCGTGGGGTTGTTGGCCTTATGGACCGCCCAAGAGTATGACGATATGGTGGCGGCAAAAAAACTGAACACCATTAATCCAGTAAACGATGTGAGAAGTGAACGTTTGGACTTAAGTAGCTTCTACTGGCTTTGGTGGTTGTATGGCGTCGGTGTAGGTGTATCAATTCTGGTGTTCTTTGCTGAACTTTGTTGTTATGACAGAACGGTAAAGAAGAAACTGGCTAAGCAGAAAAGTGGAGAGCGAAAAATTATCAGCAGACATGAGTACTCTTAGGTTGGCTAATTGCAGATAATCTTTTCACTAATCAAAGATGAAGAAAGTCTTGAATTGTTTCTCTTTAAATATACTACTTATAGCTTTTGATGTGAATCTTTGTTGAAAAATAATTGTAATAAAGATATATAAAATTGATTACTCAAACTTATTGGGGTAAGTCTAAAGATAAGAAGAGTCTACTAGCCCTGTAACTTAAATCCACATGATCCACGGCAGTGAGAAGTTAGATTGAGGAGATCTCAGCACTGGCCCTTGATGTACACATGTACACACAGATGTACTGTATCTATATCTGACTGCAAGATAACACAATAAAAAAATATTTTGAGTTTTTTCCGAATTTTTAACTTAAATTCGAGTTGTATAAGTAGTAACTTATTATAAAAAAGTTTGCATGAAGTACTTTTTTGATATTGAAAGCTTCTCTGTAAATCGAGTGTTTTTGCAGCGGCATAACCAGTGGGATTCCTTTAGTTTTATGATGTCGTTTGCTCACATAAAAAAGCGGTTGTGACAAATAAGTCTGATATTTAGCCAAGACATCCCATAGATTACTGAATATTGTATAACCGTAACGGGTATCTAAATATTCTCCAGCGAGAGTGTCCAAACAAGACTAAATGGGAACTCATTCGAAAATGTTCATATTTGTACATTTGTTACAACAAATCAAAGGAATTGAAAGAAAACAAGAAAAAATGTTAAATTCGGTTGCACCGAAGTTTTAATACCTTTCACAAGAATAAAAGGCTCTTTAAAAAAGCTTTATTCCAATCGTAAGTATATAACTATGTATACTGTAAACTAACACTGCGTCTCACAGGTACAGTATACAGTATACTATATGAACAATTTCTTCAAAGACTGCATTATTACTTTAGATAATAACCCATGTCAAATTTCACGAAGACATCTCGACATATGAAAAAGTCTTCCATACAAGCTAAAAGTCGGGTTGACGAACTACTTCCGCTATATATAGACAGGTGAACATGCTAAATCGACTAAGCTTGTCACACCGATCATTTAGATATATATTTTATAGAGTCTCCGACGTTTCGACGTTTGAGGTATAAAAATGTTAAAGGTCGAGGTTTATCCTCACGTATATTTGTTAAGGTATTTTGATTTACATTTTTTATACCTAGTAGAGTTAACACACAAGCATAAGTAACAGATAAACACCGCCGAAGATTTAAAGTTTATGTTATTGAGATTATATTTATTTTAATTAAATTGATTCGAAATACTTCAAAACTTTTGTACAGGCCAACAGTTGTGAATGCAATTGTAAATAGCAGTTTCTATCTAGAGAATATTCATTGGTTTCGCGCGAATTTAAGCACTCCTTTAAATGTATTAACACACCTCAGCTTAATCATCTTAGTTCTTGTAGGGTATTCTCCTTTGTCTACACACCTTTGATTAATGATTCGCATACTGGAACGCTTATGCTTATTAAATTATAGTTTATCGCAATACCAAATCATCAAGACACACACCAAAATATGTACTGAAATTGTTAGTATGTGAGGCTCAGTTGTGCTTTTAGGTAATTGAATTCTGCACAGATAGCTCTTGCTAGTTATAATCTTATTGACAGTAATTAATATTTTCATTCGATAGAATGATGATCAGTTTATATATGAAAAAATTCATTTAAACCTTTTTGTAGAGCGAAAAATTTTGTATTGAAAGATCAATCTTTGAAATTTATATATTCATTTGATTTAGAGATAAAAATTGTATTGCAAAAGATCAAAAAATTTCATATAAAACATATGGCAAAACTAAAGTAATTTTAGGACGATTTAAATAGAAAATATTTCAAGGGGTTTTTTATATACATATACGCATGTATACCAGGTCAATTCTATAGTAAAAAATCGATTTTTTGGAGATTTTCAATTCTTTTTCCATGAATTATGATTTCGGCTGATTTTTGATGAATTCACACACAGTTTCGATGGAATTTCCATTGATCACGGATCTTGATTGACCCACATGTTGATCGTCATATATGTCCTGATGATATGTCCGATCACTTTGAAAATGTTGAAACCACTCGTGCACTCTGCTACGGGATAGGCAATCATCGTCATATACTTGTTTCATCAATTGAAACGATTCGGTAAAAGTTTTATCAATTTTAAACAAAATTTAAGGTTGACTCTTTGTTCGAAGCTCATTTTCGCACCGATAACAGAAACATACTGACACGTAAAACGCAATAACTTCACTTGCAATAAATGAAATGTCATGAAATTCACACTGGCCAATCGATAAAAGCAGGAGATTCTAATGCACCAGTCACGCATGCTTATAGATGTCTCCACCAGGTGGCGCTAGATTCAAAAATTCCTGTTTACTTTGAAAAGTCCCTTGTACAATCACGTCGAATATGATACAAAACGTACGTATGTTGGATTCAGTGTCATCAATAGTGTATATAAAACATAATTGGAGATACCAGCAAAAAAATATAAAGCCCATAATTTATATAACTGGCGATAATTTAAGTAAAAATTTAGATATCTTGTAGAAACTTGCACTAAGCGAAACTTTTAATGATCTATAATTAGGACGCATATTACTATAAGTACATATTTGATATGTGGCATAATAAATCTAAATATCGAAGGAGAACTCTGACAGTTTTGCCTTATAAGTTTATATCTCTCAAGTCACCAAAGCTAGAATGACTAGACTTCCCAAGAATTAGTGTTTATTATATAATGCAAAAAAATATAAGGAATCATATAAAGTTTATGTTGAAAACTACCACAAGGACGACAATTAACTATGTATATTCCTACACCAGAAGTTAAATTAAATTAAATTGACAAAATTTGGAACATGATATCCCCTTTATATTCCTATATTATTTTATATTATAAAAATATCAGCCTACAACTTTGCAATCCCCGAGGTACCGAGTATGAGGAATTCAGTGTTCAAGGATGACTTTCCGCACATTCGGGTGCGTCCTTACTTGGTTTTGCTAACATAAGTATTCGCCTCGCCTTTGTTTACTGACCCACAGCTATCTTAGGTGTGACATAAAATGTGCACAATTAGCAACAGCAAAGTCATGCATACCGTCATATGAGGAAAAAAAACATTTAAAGCTTTCAGGAAAACTTCGTATATTTGCATTTTTTGCTATGTGTTTGAAGTTTCAACAGCGTTCAGTGTTTGTGGTTTTATCGCTTCACTTTCGCGGTGCTATAAGCTTCTACTTCTCGCGTACTTCTCTTCCGTATTTGTATCATTTGTTACGTACTCGTTCACAGCTATCAATGCTGAAAGCAAATTTACTCACTCACTTATTTCAGGTGACTTAAACACTTTGGAATTTTGTTTAGTATTTCGTTTTTATTATTCATTGGGTTGGCAATATTTTTGTAAATTTGAAGAATATATGTAGTTGTATTTAAGGGTAATCTCTAATGTTGCATTTACGTTATGGTTACCAACTGACCAAACTACGGATCCGGATTTTCCGGATTTCATGTATCTTTCCTATAAAACTAAAGGCGGTTTTAAATTAATTTTTATACTTTTTCTTTCATGACATTTCTAACAAAGAAATTTTATTAAGAATAGCGAAAAGAAAGAACAAGAAAAAATCCTAATTGAAAGCGAGTGTTTTTTTTTTTTTTTTGTTTGTAAAATAAGAAAATATCCATATTTTTGGAGCGCCATTTGCTATATTTTTTTTAACAGTTTCGACATCATACCTATAAATAATTTAAATATCATAAACTCACGTATCCTCTACTTAATTTTTTTTTTTGTTTTTTTTTTTTTTTTTTTTTTTTTTTTTTTTTTTTTTTTTTTTTTTTTTTTTTTTTTTTTTGCCAAGTGGCCGCTGAGTAAATAGAAAGCGATTTTTCAAATGAGGCAATAGGAGGCTAACAATTTAGAATATTTCCAACTAACTGTTCCACTTACTTTCAACTTACGCTATGCATGAGTGTGATTACGCCTTTTTCCAAGAAATCACTTTTATGCTTAGTCTAATTATATTGAATAATTAAAGGGAAGCATGTTCATAGAAACAAAGTAGGAATGCAATTTAATTAAGAAGGACGAGTGTCATCAAGTTATGCACTATACTTAACAATCCTCATATATCTTGTCCTTAAGTGTAACCTCCTATTTTTGATAGACTGAAACTAAATTAGTTGTGATATACCACCAATCCGTTATTGAGTTTTAACTTTATTATACCTACATTTTACTACCCTTTGTTCAAATTCACTATTTGTGTACATCAAATTGCTTTATTTTCCTTCTACGAATGCGGACAAGTTAATGTTCACCACAATTGAATTATTATCATAGAAACAAAATTACCTCAGTAAATGATTTCTTTTCAGTAACGGGTAAGTCTGAACGATTGAATATATAGATATACATCATCCATATATATCCGTTTTCCACGTCCACAAAATAGTATTAAGCGAAATCATAAAATACCATAACTAATCACTCTAGATATACAACTTTGATTTGGCACCAGGGATCGCAGTAGAAAGGGGCACCTGTGAGCTAAAAATTTTAAAAAAAAAAAGGGCGAGAGTGAGGCCTTCGCGCTTTAAAAGGTTTAATGTACATATCTACTAAGCCACTTGAGATACAAAAACCAAGTTCGCGCTATCCAAATCCGTTAAGCGTTCTATCGACACTGTGAAAATGGTTAGAATCTAATAATGAGCTTGCACTCTTCCAATACATTAAAAACTACTAAAAATAGCGCACTTCAACTTAAGCAGCACAGACATTCAATCCAACATCTGAAATGGTACAAGAGGACTTTATAAGAGCTAGGAAATTAATTACGATGATTCCACTCTTGCTTAACTCGTACACGGTACTCAGAACCTTTCCTTTAACCATGTGGGCTACTTCGGCTGCTCGGGCAATTACCCGGCAGCCGCGAACAGCTCTAAAATATTTTCTCGATTGTTGACGACCAAGATACAGAGAATAGGTGAAGAAACTCCACCTTGTGTAACCCTATCCAGCCGAGCACGTGTGCTATCCCAATTCATCGTATAATAATACCTTTTTCGCAAGGAAGACGAAAAATAAGATGCTTAAGTTGCGATTCAACCCCAAGAACGTCCAGAGCTATTGTGGCCGCTTCCGAAAAGACATTTTTAATTGCCGTCAATATCTAGGAAGATACTAATTATGAATTTTTTAAACCTGTTAGCTTCCTCAAGCCATAACAAAATACATATGTAGTTTTTATTCTAAACTTCGCGCAATGGCAATGTTTCAGTCAGTGGATTGCGAATTATATCAATCCACGTTCATTCAAAAATAAAATTGCCAAGGAATTTATAACTTAGTTTTTCACACTTTTGACGCTAAACAAATATATGATTATGACCTACACACCTAAATATTCGCAAATATTTTAATCGATTATAACTGAATTTTTATGCAACGAATGAAGAAATTAAGTGGCGAATAACTATAAATCATCTTTATTTGAGTGATCGAAAAACACTTCACTTCACAAATGATATTCAGTGTATTCAATCGGTATTGGTACTTATTGTGTGTGTTTTATTGCCAATCCAGAGTGTAGTTAAAAAACGATATCACAACCAGTTATATGGACGTTGCACATACGCCATGGTGAACTATGTACTAAATTATTAAAACATACACGACCAAAGTAGGAAGAAAAACGTTAAGAAATAAACGAGTATAATAAACTTTAACGCTTACGTCGATTCTAATAAAGTCTAAAGTGACCTACCAAAAATCTTGCCCTAATGATTAATGCTTGTGGCCTCGGAATATAAAAAACTTATTTGCTAGTTATAAAAAACATAGACTGCACAAAAGTTTTTTAGTCTAAACAACATTTCATTCAAAAGATGGAAAAAGCATATTTAAACCAAATTGTAAATATCCAGTATTTTTGTTTATATTTAAAAGAAGCTGTGCACTATATGCTCTGAAATCTAATGCTCCAAGCATGCTTTGTGAAAATGTTGAATGAGGTTCGCACAAAAAAGTTTTTTCAAAAGTTTGGCAATGCCCAAAAAATAAGGTGACATTTGAATTTAAGCTGCGCGCGTCGAAGGATTTGGAGAATTATTTTTTTTTTAGGTTGGCAGTACTGTCAGCCACATTTATGTCAAATTTCAAAATATTCATTAGTGTTTGAGATTCGTGTCGTTTTGTAATGTGCTAAAAACGAATTTTTCGTTTCTTGCGATGTCGAAATTTGTTGAGCAAAGAATTTGCATTAAATACTGTTTACGGAATCAATTTTCTGCTGCGCATACGTTGAGTATGGTGCAGAAAGCCTTTGGGGATGAGGATATGTCTAAACAAAATGTTTACAAGTGGTATAGTGACTTCCAAGCCGGCCGTGAACGTGTCGAAGACGAAGAGCGTCCAGGGCGACCATCAACCTCAACCGACGAAGCTCACGTTCAACAAATCAAAGATATGGTGGTGAAAAACCGTCGATTAGAGACCATGCTGAAGAAGTTGGCATATCGAAAGGCTCAGCCAATACCATTTTGAAGATGTTTTAGACCTCAAGCGTGTCAAATTTCGACTGGTACCGAAAACATTGAATTTTTTGGAAAAAAGGCATCGCGTTAAAGTGTGTTAAACGATGCTTCCGACCACCAGGGTGTCATTAAATGCATTATAACAGGCGATGAGAATTGGATCTATGCTTACGATCCCGAAACAACCGATCAGTCGAGCGAATATCATGCCAAGAGAAGCCGAGACCAAAAAAATCGCGCTAAAGTCGCTGAAAAATCCAGTCAACAAGGAATATTATCTGAACGGTATGGGTCGTTTGCGTAACGTTATCCGCCTAAAAAGACCGGAATTGTGGAAAGACGATTCTTGGTTTTTATACCATGATAATGCACCATCCCATACTGCCCTCGTAATTCGTGATCATTTCGCCAAAAACTCATCCCATATCGTTCCGCAAGCGCCGTGTGACTTCTGGCTGTTCACCAAGTTGAAAAGACCGCTCCGGGGACCGTTTTTATACTCTCGCAACAAAGTTGCTAAGAGAGCATTATAGTTTTGTTCACATAACGGTTGTTTGTAAGTCCTAAAACTAAAAGAGTCAGATATAGGGTTATATATACCAACGTGATCAGGGTGACGAGTAGAGTTGAAACCCGGATGTCTGTCCGTCCGTCCGTGCAAGCTGTTTGAGTAAAAATTGAGATATCATGATGAAACTTGGTACACGTATTTCTTGGCACCATAAGGTTAAGTTCGAAGATGGGCCAAATTGGCCCACTGCCACGTCCACAAAATGGCGGAAACCGAAAACCTATAAAGTGTCATAACTAAGCCATAAATAAAGATATTAAAATGAAATTTGACACAAAGGATCGCATTAGGGAGGGGAATATTTGGAAGTAATTTTTTTGGAAAAGTGGGCGTGGCCCCGCCCCTACTAACTTTTACAACATATCTCGAAAACTACTATAGCTATGTCAACCAAACTCTATAGAGTCGTTTCCTTCAGGCATTTCCATATACAGTTCAAAAATGGAAGAAATCGGATAATAACCACGCCCACCTCCCATACCAAGATTATGTTGAAAATCACTAAGTGAATGCCAAAATATATTATTTCGTTCGCTTGGGGTAATAAAATATTCTTTATTTTTACTGCCGGGCACATCTTTGGTCTTAGCGGAAATGTAACATGCTTACACTTCTGTTCATTCACATTTATACGCTAGTTCTCTAGCCATTCTTCGACAGAATTTAGCATTTGTTACGGCTATATATGATGTATAGTATTGGGCCTAAAACACTAATAAATTTTATTGTATGTGGTATTTGAAAAGATTTGTGAGCATTATTAACCGACTTAATGCCACACACTGATTAAATGTCCCGTGAGGTTCATTAAGGTACTCCACATACCATCACCAATCATATGAGTCACCCGGATGTTCGAAAATCTTGGGAAATTGTAAATTTTGTAATGAGTTTTGGAGAAACGCAATAAATTATTGATTAATTGCTATGAATTTGACCACGTAAAAAGTTTTGAACATTTAGGTATTTCATACAATTAGAGTTCCTGCTAATGTTCGAAAGAAAATACAACAATGTAAACATCGGCAAACTACAGTGAAAAATTTGACTTGCACTTACTTTTCTTATATGCCAGGCTGTTTAAATTTCGTAAATGAATATTCAATTAAGGACTATCCTTTCTATTTTAATTAACACCACTGTGGACTACTTGTCTCTATACTGCAGTATTAATGCAGCTACCACTTCAGTGAATAGATATGTAGTATCCATCCAAACAAGCAATGCTCAGCTTACTTAAACACACTCCCTTCCTCCTCCCCTAGAAGCTATCATATTATTAATTTTTTCACTATTTCTTATATATGATAGATACAATAGAAAACAATAGAGGTAGATATCGAAGGTACATTTGACAACACCTTTCCATAGAATCCTACAGAAGAAAGTGGAAGTACCAATTAAAAATTGAATTAGCTTCATGCTTAACAGCGGGAGCTGTAGTAGACATTTTCTTTCCGAATTATTCCGAGAACGGAAAATGGATATCCCTCAGAAGAAGTACTATCACCTCTTCTAAGAAGTCTAGTAGAGTCGTTCCGATACCAAACGAGCTTACAGACAAGGCGACTCCCTGTGGTGCGACTTCATCAATCTGCTGCTGGAGAAATTAATTCGAGCTGCACAACTTAATCAAGCAAGTACAATATTTTATAAGATTGTACAGCTGCTGGCATATGTTTATGATATTAATATCATTGGCCTCAACACTCGTGCCGTTAGTTCTACTTTCTCCACACTGGACAAGAAAGCAAAGCAAATGGGTCCGGCAGTGAACGAGGGCAGGACGAAATATCTCCTGTATTCAAATAAACAGTCGTCGTACTCGCGACTTGGCTCTCACGTCATTGTTGACAATCATAACTTTGAAGACGTAGATAATTTCGTATATAATATTTGGGAACCAGTGTAGACACCAGCAACAATGTCAGCGTGGAAATTCAACACAGAATAACTCTTGCCAACAAGTGCTACTTCGGACTGAGTAGGCAATTGAGAAGTAAAGTCTCTCTCGACGAACAAAAACCAAACTTTATAAGTCAAAAAAGTCTTGCGCGAGAGCGCGAGAGCGCGTAGCTCTAGTTTTATTCGTCGCATCGGGTCTTGCTATACCTTTTCGGATAGCTCATTTCACGCGCTAACACGTGTTTGATTGAACGTTTCTTTTAAGTCGTTCGTGAGTTATAGCGTCGCAAACATGGAGCAAAATAAAGAAAAAATACGGCATATTTTACAGTAATACAACGATAAAGGCAAAAATGCATCTCAAGCCGCCAATAAAATTTGTGCAGTTTATGGACTCAGTTTCCATTTCCACCGCACAACGATGGTTTCAACGTTTTCGTTCTGGTGTAGAGGTGGTCGAAGATGCGCCACGCCCCGGAAGGCCTGTCATAGAAAATTGCGATAAAATCGCTGAATTGGTCGAAAGAGACCGGCATAGTAGCAGCCGTAGCATCGGTCAAGAGCTTGGCATGGGTCATCAAAAAAAATTTTATGAACAATTGAAAATTCAATAAAAAATACCCCAATAAATACCGCAAGATTTTTTTGACAACCTAATATATGGAATTTCTTCATTATTTTCATTGATTTTTGAACAGTTGTAGCTTTTTTTATCTTTCACTGATTAAATGAAGATTAAAGTAGTATCATTGGAGATATATTACTGCATCTGTTGACAAAATACGAACTACCCAATATCCAATATTGTTGTAGACCAACATAGGGAACTTGGATCTACGAAGCCGTAGTCAAGCCAATAATGTTCCTTGTTTAATTTTTCTGATGGAAAAAGGTTCACCGTCTTAGCTTAAATTACCGAACCAAGGTAGTGTTTTAATGCAGAATTGATAGCTATTAAGGTACTGTTGCGAAGTGCAACCTCTTTCACAGTAGTGGACTTACATACAGAGAGGCAATCCCAATGCAGAGCTCGCTTGAAGCTAGTCAAGGAGCCTTTGTCTTCACTAAAAACAGCTTGAAACTACTTGATTATGATACTCTTTTGTGTGCCTGGTCATAGCAGAATAGCTAGCAATCGCAAAGAGAATAAGTTAGCTAGAGAAGGCACCCATATCTCGCTCCAATTGGAATGGAACCGAGTTGAATCTCCTTTAGCATTTTGTGTTCTAAAACTGGAGAGCAGAGGACACCGCGAGCGCTTAGCAGGCTCCTGTGTAAGGATAACCTTTTGGACTAGAGTAGAACGCAGAAAGTCCTGTGAATCAGTTGCTGCAATCGTAGAGACATTTCCCAATAGACAATTATGCGGTAAAGCTGAAAATCTTGTCGGACGCAAGTTTTCAAAGTTGTGTGAGCCAGAATGAGGTGAAACCCACCAGCACTTTCTCCTACAATGTCCAACCTTTGCAAGACTCTGGTTGAAACATCGCAGGTGCGACACCCAAGTAATTTTAGCGAAGTTTTTTTTACCGTCAGTTAAGATTTTAACCCATAGATCTAGATGTTATCGTACAGTCAGAGCACACACAAGTTTCAATAAGTAGTTTCAATGAGAATTAGATAGATCAGAGCACAATATGTACTCGAATCAGCTGAACAATAAAATTTGTACAGAATTTAAATATACAAAATAAATTAAGTCTGTAATCTTATTCTAATCGAATTTGTTATCATCCCTATATGGTGCCACCGTCAATCACCTTTTAACGGTTGCGGTAAGCGAGTGAAGAATTTGTGAAATTAATGAAAATGCAATAAAACTCTGAATATTAGTAAATGAATTGAATACGTGCATAAACATAAATATGTAAATAGTTTTGGACACTTTCAACACTTCACACATCACACATCTCCGCGATCCACGTACTTTTATTATATCCATTACAATCTTTCGCTCGCATTATTTCCAAAAGTTGGTTGCAATTACTATTATGCAAATTTATAGCATGTACATTTCAACCAATCTTTATTCATGAAACAGTTGAATATTTATGAAACAGTTGAATATGGACAAGAGTAATGAATATCAAAGGCAGTCACATCATGCATTAAAGTTGATTTACCTGTCCGAAACTTTATGCTTCAGCTTTTGCAAAGGTATAACTTACGACTTTTTATAATGAGTTATTTTTTCATTTTTTCCATTCATAATATCATTACTCTGTATGAATGCGAGATTAGTATTGTCCTCCAAACTATTTCACGTGATATGAAATAAATATTTTTTGAAAAAACTTTAAAGCAATTTAGCGATAAATGTATTAACGAGATTTTCCCGTCTAGAAATTTGAAAAATCATAATTCGATAAATTTATTTAAATATTTTAAATATTCAAAAATATTTGACTGCAACAACATACACCCTTACTTAAAACTTCAAACGCATTTTTCTCGAAGCTCCTTTTTTCGCTCCGACAATATTCAAGTTCTAATCAGGCGGCTTACTTGAAATTTGGCATGGATATTCTTTAAATATGTTCTTAGTACATAAAGCTGGATTTTTTAGTTTTGCAGCGTCTTGAGATAGTGACATTCGCACTAGTCAATAATCCATCATGGTTTCACTTCTCATATGAGCACAAGGATTGAAATCATGGCTACGAGAACACAGCCGTTTTTTCCCACTACTTCTAGAACGCATAACACAATGTATTTTTTTTTTTTATTAATTGTGTATTTTGAAAATATGTTTTGTTATCAATAGCCAAACAAGTTCGGCATTCAGGCTTCCAAATTAGAATATTACCATAAATGATGACTTAAATAATGGTTTTATTGCAGCGATACTCAGCTAACATACTCAAAAATAATGGGACTTTGAGGTAAGACCGATCTGCATTGCATCTTCCTTCCTATGAGACTGATGGTGAAAAATATTACCATTGGTTTGTATGGTATGCCTGTAGACCTCCAATTAACATCAAGGATCACGAATGTTTGGAGAAATACGGCCAAATTTCGATCAAATGTTTAGAAACATATGTACGCAGTTGTATTTATTTCTACTTTTCTCCTTGTGAGTTAAAAAGAAATCGACTTTTTCGAGATTTTTAAAGGTTGTACTTTTAAATACAAAATACTAAACTTTCTTCTAATTCTAAGATGTAAGCGTTCAGTTCAATCAGCTTAATCGGTTAATCTTTAAATAGACTATCGCCCTTTGCAATGCATTTTTTGAACTTATAGATACGTAAAAGGATCAATAATTTGATATATTGAAAGACCTTCCGTTATTGTATTTTATGAAGTGCTAGACACCCCTGTAAAACTTGTTCTTAGAATAATTATTTCATTGGTTAAAAAATTGATGGTTCTGGTAAACTCCTGGTGATTTTGATTTTTAAAATAACCATTGATTTTTAAAAACACCACCTTGTGATGTCTCGTGATGAACTTGAACGGACACCTGTTGCGATCAGTGTGCGATAATGCGCAACCGTCAACTTTTGTATACGTACGTATGTAAATAAAAATAAAATCATAATTTCCTAAATACCACAACCTTTCATACTATATGGTGTAAATATTTAGGATTCTACTCAATGTTGATGGAACCTCCATCACCCTTAAAAATATAAAACTTAAAATAAAATTGATCTTAACTCAACTTTGAGCGAAATCCATTATTTCTCACTAAACATTGAGTATATTTCGTTGTAAACTAAACATACAGTGGTGAGTGTCCTAGTTGAGTTATTGAGCAGTTAATGTAGCGCTCGCTGGAGTTCTTGTCTTCTTCCTTGCGCTGGTGGTGAATAGAATTCGTTGTGCGGCGCTGTGTGAAATACATGTGCTGTTGTAAGTCACGCTCGCCGACGGTATAATTGTGGACTTTTTTCAATTTTTCATTCGGTATGTTGTGAAAATGCAAGATGTTAATAGTGCACAAATGGAAATATAAATACTGAATAAGTGGAAGGTGTTTTTACTCAAAAAGTATGTACAAAAACAAAAGTTTAAATCACTCGACAATTGGTATCTAATAAAAATGCTTTGATGGATGTTTCCCAATGCTTGGAATTATAAATAGCAGCAATTAAATTGTAAAAGAAATGTGTGTTTAAGTGTGTTCGTAACTTCTTATAAAAAGACGACGTTTTTATAACAAATATGAAATGAAAATAAAATATCAAGCTTGTGTGT
The DNA here is from genome assembly GCF_001853355.1 of Bactrocera latifrons. Classification (NCBI taxonomy): domain Eukaryota; kingdom Metazoa; phylum Arthropoda; class Insecta; order Diptera; family Tephritidae; genus Bactrocera; species Bactrocera latifrons. Next base: position 156,761 of record NW_017537073.1, read on the forward strand.
ATATGATTATACAGACATAAAAAATAAAATAACCATATTATTGTAATTGCAACAAGCCCTTTCTCAAGTTCACTACAAACAAACAGCCATGGAGGAATGCGAGTGGCGTTAAGAAAACTCCACTCCAGTGCTTTTCCAAACAACAAAAACTACCCGACATATGTAGTCCATGTAGAGTCCCATCTAAATTGAGTTTATGTATTATAAGCGGTGTCTGCCTGTTGCACAGGTATGTCTGTGTGAATTTCTGTTTGTGTAGTCATGAGTGTTTGTTGGAAAATAAACTGGTATACTTTCATCAAATGCCGGTCCAACAAAGCACAATGCCTGATTTTGATAACGACAAAAGTATTTTGTTTTGCGAAGAACAGTGGGGAGAAATAAATCAAGTCTTGTTAACCATTTTGTTGATGATAGAAATACTACCGCCAAATGCTTAGATTCAATAATTATTAAAAAAAATTCACGTTTCGTGTGAAGTTAAAATACCTTATATTTAGTCTTAAGTGCGTGTCTAAACGCAAATTCAACACTAATGAATAATTGAACTGTATAGTTATTATTGCAAATTCTGCATATTAACCGACATATATCCCATTCCCCTTCCTCAGTTAGGTGTGTTAGATGTTGAAAACAAAACATAAAACTTGTTAGCCATCGCTACAATCTTAGAACATATTGTTCAGATCGAATCACCGTGAATCAAACAAAAGTGTTTCCAAATATATATCTATTTATGCATAAACGCCCCTATATCTAATAACGGTTCACATATTCATAAATATATACAAATTATATAAACTACACTTAGAGAATAATAAAAAAATTATCGATATTTGTTGCTGTGTTATACTTTCATATAAGTGTGAAACACACATAATAACAATAAGCAAGTCGTAGTAGAGGGAGAACTGCGAAAACCACAGTTGATATTGCTTAATACGTTTATTGATAACTGCCATAATGTCCGCGGTAGCTCAATTAGTATTGAAAGAAAAACACGTGTGGAATATCTACTCCCATTAACGTAGCATTAAATGAACATTAAATAGATGTCTCCGATTCGCCATTTCTCTACGAAACAATGGCAACCTATCGAGTTGAATTTGTTCAAGAGAAGGGAAGCATCATGGCTTAGCCGCTATCTTCAATGCTATCTTGGCCTATGTTACAATACTTTTACTATGGTGAAGGTAAAGGCTTACTGCAACGTTTTTAAACAGCAAAAAATATTATTTCTCCACAAAGCAAAAATCATAAGACTTCTTAGCGCAAGGTTTCACCAAAAGCCTGTTTGAGCATCTGGCTTAGATTGTAAATCGTAAATTACTGAATTTTAAATTTTTCTATGAGACGTTATATAAAGATAGAACAAAGTATGAAATTGAATAATTTACAGGCATTATAAATCTAAATAATATCAGAATTATGTTTTATTAGTTACGTTTTTTAATAAGGCTAAAGCTTTAGTATTAATTTTTTAGTACCACTTTCGAGAGCTCCTACTTCAGTAATTATGCTAAGCACACTAATAGTCATTTTATATAAAGTACTTTTTTTTTATAAATGTTTGAAAAATCAGAGTATATTCATATTTAAATAATATTTCCGTTAACTCCGGTTGGACCGTGACTTGACATGGTGAAGGATTAAATTTATTTTTATTATTCTTTTTTTTGTTTTTTTTTTGGTTTTGCTTATTAAATTCCTTTATAAATTGTTAAGGTAATATTTTCAATTATTATAAATTCGTTTAAGTTTTTAATACATTCGACATTCTCTCATATTTCTATCTATATACGCATGAATACTACTAAATAATTGCATCATACATATAGTATATACGCTCTTCTATGTTCATTAAGCATCTTATCTGCCTTCTTGTAAAGGCCAACCTCCACCAAAATTCCTCCCATCCACTAAATACAATCAGCGAAATTTGGTGTTGCATTCGGCATGCAGATGATGTGGATGTTTACCACCGGTACGCCTTTGACTCATTTACTGGGCCACATCCGGCAAATTAGCCGATTTTAATACCTCAGTGCATTTAACGCCACCACAAGCAAAATGCAATACTGCAATACTACAAGTATATATATGCACAGGTATTAACTAATTAAATATTTTACAGCTGCCTCTTCACTTTAGCCAAATTAGCAAACACCACAAAATTAAAAAAAAAAAAAAAAAAAAAAAAAAAAAAAAAAAAAAAAAATTAGCAAACCTCGCATACCACTAATCCTTAAATGAAATTGATTTTGTAGGTGAAAAATATATTTTATATAGTAAAACTAGAAATTTCTGAAAGCCATTTGTCGGTTAACCTGTGGTTGAAACCTAACTCAATGAAAATTTTCTTAATCTGTAAAAGTTAATAATGCGCTAATGCTGGAAAAATAATATTCATAAATGTTAAAAGCTGCGCATTAGCACAATAATTTTCATTTTAGCATTAGTAAAATTATAATACAAATATTCTATTTAATTCGTACTTGAGTAGTCATTTGCTAGTTTCACGACCTTCGTGATAAATATTTTGCGGCTTACTATTTGGTAAAAAAGGTTAAACTGTAATAATATACATTTAATAATATAAATAAATATGTTTGTACCCTTATCTATATTTATATTTTCATAAATATTGCACAGAAATGAGTTGCATTAAGAGTAGAGAAATGCAAATATTATATTGACAGCTTACTGTTTTGGGTATTTTAATGCAAAAATTAGTCAAATTAAAAAGCATATTAAATACTGGCTGATAATCACAATATTAATACATAATACTAATAAATGCTGCACTGTATTCTACACTGTTTGAATGATACCCAGACGTGGTTAGTTTTGAAAAATTATTCATAATGGATTTCAGTTAAAAAACTTATGAAAGACTTTGGTGCTAAGACTAGGTAAAAAGTTTTATTTGAAGTAAGTGTAAGTAAAAATATTTACTTGGACGTAAGAAGGGAAAATTTAGTATTTTAAAGCAAGTCATTGCAACAATTTATATTGTTTTCTGCTAGAAAGTTATACGTAATATTTATACCCTGAATATGGTATACGAAGTTTAACACGAAACCAGAAGGAAACGTCGATCACCTGTTAGATTTATAAAAGGTGCGTTCCAAAGTAAAGAGGCATTTTTGAATCTAGCGCCCCTTTTAGCGCCATCTACATGTCGACTGATGCGTTAGAATCCGCTATCTTTATTGATCGTCCAGTGAGAATTTCATGACATTTCATTTATTAGAAGTGAAGTTATTGCGTTTTAAGTGTCAATTTGTTTGTGTTACTGGTGCGAAAATGAGCTTCGATCAAAGAGTCAACATTAAATTTTGCTTTAAAATTTGTAAAACTTTTACCGAATCGTTTCAATTGATGAAAAAAGTTTATGACGATGGTTGCCTACCCCGTAGCAGAGTGCACTAGTGGCTTTAACGTTTTCAAAGTGATCGTGAGGACATACATAAATGACGATAAACATGTGAGCCAATCAAAATCCGTGATCAACGGAAATTCCATCGAAACTGTGCGTGAATTCATCAAAAATCAGCCTAAACCATCTTTAAAATTCATGGAAATGGAATGGAACATCTCCAAAACATCGATTTATCGCATTTTGACCGAACATTTGGACTTACGAAAGTTGTGTGTACGGTTTGTTCCGCACAAATTGACTGACGACCAAAAATTGCTCAGAATCCAACATTTGAAGGATGATTATTTTACCAAAAATCACATTTTAACAATTAACCACTCTCCGTGTTCACCTGATATAACACAGTGCGCCTGCATCCTTTTTGGAAAAATGCATTTGCCCATGAAAAAAAGCGTTATGAAGACGTAGAGGCCATTCAAAAGGCTTGCACTGTCATACTGGCGGCCATACCGGCCAACGAGCTAGAACATTCGTTCGATATGCTTTTGGACCGTGCAAAAAGATGTATTGAAGCAGAAGGAGACTATTTTAAATCAAATAAATTGACTTTGCCGAAAAAAATATTTTTCTCTATTTTTTTAGGTTTTCTTTACTTTTTAAAGCACCTTGTATATAAAGCATCCGCGTGATGAGCTCTGACAATTTAACCAAGTGCGTGTGTTTGTCCATCTGTCTAACTGTATACATATGTATATGCAAGCCCTCAGTCTGTCTGTAACTGCCGAGACCGGACCACTACAGCATATATCTGCCACACAAATTGAACGTTCAAAATCAGATCCTTGTATGGAAAACTCTTTGAATTGACAAAGTCTTATCACAAAGTTTAGAAAATAATATGAGTATTATCGAAGGTATCGCTACAATCTTGCAATATATTATTCAGATTGGACCACTATAGCATATGGCAACAGTTCGAAGTAACCCACTAAATCAAAATAAAGTTATTCATGCAAACCACTGACATATTTAGCAATAAATAAATGCAGCTGTAAAGGATAATATAGCTTCGCTAAAACCGAGCTTATACTATCTTATTGTTTTTCTTGGAAATTAATGGGGGATATATAAATATATCAATGCATTTATGCAATTCATTTTGTGAAATTACTGCTTTGCACGTATGCATATTCCACTTAATACACGAAAAGGTTAACAAACTTTTTCCGCATATTACGCATACCTGTTTCACACTACTCCACTCCTGCGCTCGAAATTTATTTAAAGGTTCTAACTACTTAACAATGCTTTCGCGCCTCTTCAAGTGATAGTTCCTGGTGTGAATGACGATTTTGTTATCTAAGTTACGTACTTATCCTTTTGTTTATTTGTTACATATTTTTCCCCATTCATAAAGAAAAACAAGAAAAAACATTAACTTCGGTTGCACCGAAGCCAAATACCCTCCACAAGTGCATTTATGTTAGTAACTACGGGTTCAGTTTGTATGGAAGCTAAATCCGAGACTAAATCGATCTGAACAATTTTTCCGGAGATTACATTATTTCTATAAACAACAACTCATACCAAATTTCGTGAAGATATATCGTCAAATGAGGAAGTTTCTCATACAAGCATTTGATTTCGATCATTCAGTTGCATGGCAGCTATATGCTATAGTTAACCGATTTGAGCAATTTCTTCGGAGATTACATTGTTGTCTTGAAAAATAATCTATACAAATTTCGTGAATATATATTGTTAAATGTGAAAATTTTCACAAGAACTTGATTCCGATCATTCAGTTTATTTGACAGCTATATGCCGATATCAGCAGTTTCGACAAGTGAGCAGCTTCTTCAAGAGAAATGACGTTTGAAAAATTTCAAAACGATATCTTAAAAACTGAGGGACTAGTTCGTAAATATACAGACAGAAGGACATGGCTAAGTCGACTCAGCTCAACATACTGATCATTTATATATAATATATAATTTATAGGGTCTCCGACGCTTCCTTCTGGGTGTTACAAACTTCGTAACATACTTAATATACCCTGTTCACCCATATGTAACGTACCAAAGTACATGAAGTAAAAAAATTACAAATTCGCAAGCACATACGTATGTATGTACATATTCCATACCTAAACCTTCTTCTCATAATGTGTACCTGAAACCAAAGCTAAACCAAACATAACATAACTCCAATTGCTGACAGTGCGATGCAGTAATGACTATTGACAACCGGGGCCCATTTGCATTTGAGTTTCATGCGTTCAGCAACAATTTCTCGCAGCTACCTAACATGGCTAGGTGCACATTGGCACATCTGTTTCAAACTCAAATATTCCACACTCAAACAACTTGTAAACGTTACCGTAGGACCCAAAGAAACAACTAGCATGTGAAAGACATACATATGTATCTAGGTAAATGTGTATGTAGTAAAGAGTCTTTTCGGCCATCAACTTATTATTATTATTATTTTTTTTTAATTTCACAAGAATCATATTAATTATACTATTTTCACTATTTCTGGAGATATTGTACCCATTTGTTTATCACAAATGAGCAACTCTCTTTCTTTTCTAACCGTATTACTTGTAATTATAATGTTCTCAAATAATGTTCTGGTATTAAAAACTTCAACTTGTTAATGGATATTATATGAATATATACATCTAGCCATGACAGTGATCTGATTAGTACTTAGCTTAAAAAATAGCAGCAAAAATTTTGGTCGAATTATTATTTATTTCTTTAACCAGTATGAAAAAGTAGTCTCTAGAGGTCTACTATGCAGACCATCCGTATAATATGGTAAAAGTGGCACAAGTTAATAGCTTCATTTGACCAATTCGGTCATGACGTGCGAGCCGCTGACTTGTTATGTTATAATAGAAGTGCACTTTTTTCTTTACCATATAGCAATTTTCTAAAATCCTACATGACCTCGGAAACATGACATATTACCGACTACCATTTTTATTGTTTGTAGTTTATATTTAGTATACGAGAACGCAAATTTGCTTTCCGTTTGAGGCATTGTACGGAACCTCGTCCGTAAGACATGTTTCGACACATTTTCATGTGCCCATTTGTAGTCCAATATACTTTTGCGGCAAAATATAATATTAAAAGCAAATTTCAACGGCGTGACAAACCAGTGGGCAAATTCGCACTGCTACAATAAGAAGGTGCTCTAGTGAAGTCGGCATTTCAGCCATAATACCATCACACGTTAAGAGGCTAAATGTTGGGATTTGAGTTTTGTTGCCTAATAAACTACCACCACTACAACTTGGCAATTTTAAGGAACACGCACCATGGCAATAATAACGAGGGAAATTGTCGTCAAGCGAATTTCACTTTGCTTTGCACTTTTACATAAAATTCCAGTAAACAACTGGATTTTGTCTCGTCCGTTCGCTTGCCTAGCCATCTTCACTGAGCTAATGCAGTGGCTTTATGTATTTCCTCAACTTAGCTTGTTCATGTCATTATCCTGCCCTGCACTGTGGAATTACTAACTATCTCACTAATTCCCCCGTATAATGACTTTTTGTTTCTATTTTCAGCCTTAATCATTGAGCTACCGTTAATGCTGAATGTCGGGACAGCGGAAATATTATTTGCAAAGTTTTATCGACACTTGGCTTTTGCTCTATTACTGCTTTTTTTTTTTTTGAATAATTATTGTATCACTTTATATTCAAGAAAGCTAAATATATTTTAAAATGGATTCAATGTTATCTGTCACAGTGTTACCCGTTCAATTAAGCAGAAGCACGTCACCGTTAATATTGAAAAGAGTACTCGCTTTTAGAAAAGATTATGATCGGAAGTAATTGCTACAACACGACAGAATATTGAGTAAATCTGTCTAAATTATTATTTTTCATTGTTGAAATGACATTCTATTAGCTGAATTTAGCCTACCAATATTTAAACGAAAAGCCTGATGATTGCTTAAACTGCCCGAAGAAGGCATTTTATATTTCCGAATTTGGCGAACTGTATTATAAAGCTCGACACTCCTGATATTATACATACTCAGAATGTTTTGACATACCCTATTTGTCTTGTTTATTGCAACTTAAAATATTCATCTTTGCCAAAAAATGGAATTAGATCGCAAACACTTTCTCGCGATAATTTTTTACAAATTTTGATCTATATAAATTACCTCAATTAGATCAATTTTGGGGGATGAAGCTTTACTAAGGACCAATGTTTATTGATGATATGGAGAATCGAGTCGAGGTCGCAGGACACTCCAAGAAGAATTTGTGGAAGGTCCCTTAAAATTAGTTGTGGTTCCGGAAACTACAGACGATGTGTAAAATGTGATCGTCATTTGATTAATCGCGATACAACTATAGGCGTTAGTGGCACTACACCCATAAAATTGCATGAACATTACATTGTAGAAAAACTTTGTTCTCGTTGGATCCCATACAATTTGTCAATTGCTCAAAAAAGGCTCGTGTCGATTGGTCGAGAGACATGGTATAAGAATACGATAACGGTGTTTCGAAACACGTTATGACAACGTGACAGGTGATGAATCGTGAATTGGTACCTCCGCATTTCCAAGTAAATGGTTGCTGACTTTTTTTTGAAATTTTGAGTGGACCACAACCATTTATAAAATAAACTAAGAGTTCAATGCTTGAAGAGGCAAATGATGCATTTGAAGATACCTCAACCAAAGTGGCAAAATTATAACATTTATAACGTTTATAATAAACTTTGTAATATTAAATATTTATTGAATTTATTTACAGAAAAATTGTATTCCCAACACCTTACTATCCCGCCTATTTCACGTATATATGTACATATGTTCCTCTGCTTCGTAAATAAAGACCGTCTGTTCAACCCTCCAGCACTAATAAATACAAAGTTTAGTTTAACAAGTTGGAGAAAATAGTTCGAGCTGCAGAACTAAACAGAGAAGGTACCATCTTCTACAAGAGTGTGCAGTTGCTGGCGTATGTCGATGATATTGATATCATCTGTCTCAACACTTGCACCGTTAGACTGGACGAGGAAACAAAACAGATGGGTCTGGCAGTGAACGAGGGCAAGACGAAATATCTCCTGTCATCAAACAAACAGTCATAACTTTGAAGTCGTAGATAATTATAATTTCGTCTATCTTGGAACCAGCGTAAACACCACCAACAATGTCAGCCTTTAAACAAAATGCAGGATAACTCTTGCCAACAGGCGCTACTTCGGACTGGGTAGGCAATTGAGAAGTAAAGTCTCTCTCGACAAACAAAAACCAAACTCTATAAGTCACTCATAATTCCCGTCCTGCTATATGGTGCAGAAGCTTGGACGATGTCAACAACGGATAAGTCGACATTGCGAGTTTTCGATAGAAAAGTTCTGCGAAAGATTTATGGTCCTTTGCGGGTTGGCCACGGCGAATATCGCACTCAATGGAACGATGAGCTGTGTGAGATATATGACGACATTGACATAGTTCAGCGAATTAAAAGACAGCGGCTACGCTGGCTAGGTCATGTTGTCCGAATGGACGAAAACGCTCCAGCTCTGAAAGTATTCGACGCTGTACCCACCGGAGAAGCAGAGGAAGAGGAAGACCTTCACTCCGTTGGAAGGACCAGGTGGAGAAGGACTTGGCTGCGCTTGGAATATCCAATTGGCGCCACGTAGCGAAAAGAAGAAACGACTGGCGCGCTGTATCGCGTAAGCGGTGTCTACGCCAATTAAGAAGAAGAAGAAGAAGTTTAAATAATAGATAAGAATCGTATTCTTTTCCAGTTATGAATATACAGTATATATTATGTATTTTCTTCTATGTTCCCACTTCCTTAAAACCTTAACTGCGGTTTTTATTTGCCATACTTATCAAATTTTCTTTCACTTCATTACAAATGTTCGAGCAACTATTTACATTAATAATTTAATTCAACAAATGCAAATACAATGAATTATACATTTTCACATAATATATATGTTTATTCCCGTGTGTAAATTTATTGCTAGGGAAAATAGTATTTTGTGGTTTATTATTCTGTGTTCATTTTGTTTGTTATTTAGCTTATGAATTAATTAGTTTGCAAACGTTTTTAAGTAATTCATGCTCTTCGGCACTAATTCTTTTCATTCTCATGGAGACGGCGATATTCCATGCCGCATTGCCCACTAGAAATGACATCGAAATTTCACTAATTATTACATATTTTGAAATATGATATCATTATTATCGTCGAGTAACCTTCAACTCTCATTGTTATAATTCGGAATTACATTAATTATGTTTGTTAGTAATTTGTTAAAAAAAACGGTATTATTAATTTAAAGAATACGTCAAAAAGTTTGACCATTTATTATGATATATTTTAAGCGGAACATTTTGTATTCTTCTCTATTGTTACATAATTTTAGCGCAACTATAAAGGAAATTCCATAGTTTCAATTGTTACATACTTGTCCAATTGTTTTGACTGAAAATAAGTCAATGTAAACAATGAGCAATAGATGTTAATATTTTATCGCTTCCACAGAGTCAATGTACATATATTTCAAGATACACATTGGGTACATAAATTTGTGAGTAAAAAACGAGTATTATTGATATTTCGTGTCGAAATGTTGTATCTACTCTAACACATGCGTAATCGAACGTGCGATTTTTTCTTCAGTGGAGCAATTTTTTATTTTGCTTCAAAAATTGTTTTAGTAATCCCTTGGGTTTTCTATCTATAAAATATTTTAAGTCTAAAGTTTTTAAAATGAAAATATATATATTTATAGATTTCTGACATCCATTGAAGTACTAAGAGATATAGTAAACTTCACATATAAAAATGGTTCCTTACAAGATTCAGTTTGTTTGGCATTTGAAATATGTAGTGATTCGATCTGAGTAATTTCTTCGGAGAATGCATTATTATTGCCTTGGAAAATACCCCATACTAGATTTCGTGAAGACATCTCTTCAAATGATTTCTATACAAACACTTCAGAACGTTCAGTTTCTATGCCAACTATATGCTATAGAGCTCCGATATCGGTTATTCAAACGTGACGCGTACGAGAAGCACGTTTACGAAATTGAAGATCGATATCTGAGAGACTACTTCGCTCATACATAGACCGATGGACGGACATGGATTCAGCTCGTCATTATTTATATGTGCCCGACAGAACAATGAGTTTTACTCAGTTTGATGTTTAAAGAAATACATAATCAAAAAAAATATCCAAATAATTTTAGCCTTTCATAATGTCCAACTAGTTTTTTGTAGTGTTATATCTTTTTAGTTTTCTTTTCTATTTTATAAAGAATGTAGCCATGGTTAATGACTTTTTCGTTCCTGATTTAGGCGATGATGACGTTGATATGGCGCTAAAAGCCTATAGCCAAAGATACAATATACTTACTAAAGGAAACTTCTGAGGAGCGCATTATCCCGCGTCATGGGACGCGTGGCCTCCAAGATTATGCGATTTAAGACCGCTGGATAATTTTGAGGAGGTTATGTGAAGGCTTTTATCGATTTTATCGATCCAGAAAAGCCTGAGACAATTGCTTCCTTGGAAGAGAATATTCAGCATGTTATTGTTGACATACGCCCCTTAGTGGTGGAAAAAGGTTGTCGAACATTGCACCTTTCGGCTGGAACTTATTTAGGCCAGCTGTGGCTGTCGCATGCCCAAAATCATTTTTAAAACATAAAGAATATTATAGAAATTGAAATTATTCGCTCTTTACATATAGATATGTACAATCAATAGTATCTAATATGCCTAGAGATAATACGACCATAAGCCAAGACAGAGGACTAAAATTCCTTAAAACCAATTTACTTAAATGAAACTTTAAAGAAAAGTTGAACAACAGACTATAAAATTAAAACCATACACTTCTATAAATCTACAATCCCTTTTGTAAAATATAAAATGTAAACGCAGCAATTCCAAAGCTATTGAAAATCAATGAATTGAAATAACTATTCAATAATATAATATTATATTATATAAAAGATACAACAAAAGTTTCGTGAATATGTATCTGCGTTCCATCGGTAATTCAGCTCTGATTTCCATCGATTAGCTATCACGATAGCTTTGATTTCCTCGCACAAGCTGAAATAATTGCAGAGAAAAGAAAAACAAATCATTGAAGTAAGCTCCCATGCGCAGCTTAGTAACCTTGCTAACTACATATTAGATAACCAGTGCCTGGCCATCACCTAAAAGAATGAGGACATGGCTAAAAAATGGGTCCGCATCACATTCTCATGTACATGGCGAAGAAAAAGCGGAAACAAAAGTAACAGGAAAAGTGAGTTCGTACCTATGTTTGTGAAAATGTCGGAAAGATCATGATGATGCTCCCGCCACTCGTTGTTTATTCGATTTTAACAAGTCAGAAAAGAAAGCACGGAAAATGAAGAAAATAGTGGAACAGAACTGGAAAATAAAAAAGAGAACTGCGTTTAGCAGACATTTTGCGTTGACTGCTAACGCGTTAGACAGTGGGCCGTAGTAAAGAGTAACAGAGGTGAAAATAAAAAAAGGATTTAAGGAGTTTAGAAAATGTATACTTCAAGGCAATATATTTAAAGCACAGATATTTATTAGTAATAAATAAACCATTTTATAACTGATGTATGTATGTCATGCATGTCAGGTCGTTTTCATACTACTTTATCGTCAGTTCGGAAATTCGTATAAAAATCGGCCATTGTGGTTTCTAATTCCATTAATAAAACATACACAATGCTCACTATACTCAATATTGTCGTGTCTTGTAATTAAAAAACAGTTTTATGTGTGTCTACTTTTTCTGCATTGTTTCATGTTTAATCGTATTTCTTTTTTATTTTATTTCACATTTTTTATGGTTTACCTTTTAAGGGCGCTTCTCTTCTCTTTAGTTTGCTACTTGTTTCTCTGCTACTATTTAAATTGTCGCCATACTTACGTTGTATGTATGTCTATCTGGTTCATGGGTTGTTGTTAGATTGTTTTTTTCAAAAGACACCGTGTTATTGTCGTCGACTATGAGAATCCAAGAATGGCATACACAGAGTGTTGGTTGCTGTTGTTTAAGCTGTCGTCAACATGATAAAACATACTTATGTATTTATTTATATATTACATACATATATGTATGCACACGTTTAGGTCTAAATCGCGCTGTTGTTGTTGTTGTAACGGCAGAATTCTGCCGAGTTGACAGTCCTTGGCCGGATAAAAATCCGGGTCCGTTCCGGTTTTCGTAGACCCGACTGTCGTGGGAACGATCGCGCTGTCTTAGGCGGCTGTGTTTTAAAAAGCTAAAAAGTTCCGGCAATATTTTTGCCAAGTTTATATTACCCCACTTTTGCTGCGATCATTTGCTCTTTTCTGATTTACAACTTGTTTCTATTTTTACGTTTAAAATTACTATGAACATTTCATTTTCGCATAATAGAAGTTGTATTGCCACGTCAGAGAAAAAAAATGCTAAATAGTCATAAGTAAAGTACTAATTTAATTTTTAATTGAGTTGTAATTATATAGAAAGTTATTTCTTTTTTTAAGATTTTTACAGTGGAAATTAACAAACTTTTTCACATCATGCATATTTATAATCCTTAATTATACTAATTTAAATTCAATTAAATTTTGGGTTTCTTTAAACATTTCCACTTTTCATTTTTATACTTTCGCAACTTGCTGCACAAAGTAAAATAGTGTGGTTCACCAAAATTTTGTAAATTAATACTGGAAATTATCGAGATAGGCAAAGAATTATATGTTTTTATATAATATAGAAGATCGGAGTGAAGGGACAAGTTGACTCTTGCAACAGCACTGAACCATTAATATCCACCTCAGGTGCAGCTATATCCGATCTTCACAAAGGGTCGGAGATTATAGTGTTGCATTAGACAACAATCTATGCCGGATTCTGAAAAGATTATTTGTCACTTAACCACTTCGGTACGGCGTCTCTCGGCCACAAAACGTTACTCACGGCCGGCATTCACCGCCCGACGTTTCGTTCTGAGTATTACAAACTTATTGGCAGAAATAAAATACCCCTTTTAGTGTATACAATTTGATGTGTCTGTGAGAAACTTGGCACAAATATATACACAAAAGATATGTGCTCACATATGGGAGTTAAGAGCAATTGTTCCAGCCACTTTATGGTCTTCCGGGATGACTTCCACGCTTTCAATTTCACATTCATAAGCAAAAGAGCAGACTCTTCAACAGTAAACATACATAAAAAATTCAAGTACGTAGAGAAGTAGAACTAAAGAAAGTAAACTCTGCAAAAGGTTGTGGGAAATTGCTTTTGTATAGCAGTGCCTTGTCTTCACGTTGACTGACTCCAACTGAAATATGATTCATATATGCACATCGGATATGCACTGGGTTAGCGTGGAGGCACTTAATTTTTGTAATTAGTGCATTTTTTTCAACTCAAGCTCTGTTATACTATGTAATTGTTTTACAAAAAGAAAGCCTTGGTGAAGTTGTTAGATAAAAAACAGAAAAAGATTTCTGTGCTAGTATGTGTAGATATTTTTAAACTTCTAAAAAAGGTATGTGAGAGCACTAGAGGTTAAATGTGCTTAAAGGCACAAAGCATATCTTTAAATGCAGCGACATAGCATTGCATTTCATTACTCTCATAACAAACAGCGCATGTCTTATAGCAGACATAGGGGAAGCATTGAATTAAAGCGACGAAAGTCATTGTCATTACCATCGTCAAGGGCAACTGAATATGTCATTTAGCAAAAGATTTTGCAGTTCGTTATACACATATGCCGCATCAACAGACTACTTCTGTGTTGATTGCTCTTATTCTAACATTTTCGCATCGGAATTCTCCACATTCATATAAAAGTCATAAATAACCTAAGGAGATTTGGTAACGATTATCTCAAATATTGCGGAAATTCAGATATATAACCGTGCTTTCAAAGTATTATCTACAGATCATATTCCTATAAGTTAGATCTATTGTGAAACTCCGAAAAAATCAAAGCTGAATCGATTTAGCCATATACGTCTCTATATATGATCAAGTCCTTCATTTTTGGAAATATCGACCTGAAATTTTTCACATTCTTCCCAAAAAGCTGTCTATTTGTTAGAACAACCATACAAACTGAACAATCAAAACAAAGTCGGTTTTTATTTGACTAGATATATTGCTCCCTGCAATCTAAGTTAACGTCTTTTCTAGTGTTATTTAGGCTTTATCCACTGAAAAAGGGTTGAACATCTGCAACAGTGAATGCCATATTTTAGTGCCCTCGGTGATAGCTCGTAACTCGAAAAATATTTAATTTTTTCATAGAAAATGTTACTGCATTTAAAACAAACATGCCAGTTTTTTGTAAATTCTATAGACTGAGGGCTGTGGCACTAGGCGTGGCTTCTTCATTTTCATATCCAACCATTATTTCCCAAGAACTTTATATATTATTTTAGATTACTTACGAATATAAGTTTTTTTTTTCTTTTCGCTATTAAAATAAGTTTCATAAGGGTACGAATAGTCCACTTTGTTCTTTTTCATTCATTCAAACTGTCTCATCAACGTCGCTGTCATTTCCGTCTTTATGCTCAATTAAGTGTGCAAACGCCAATGAATGTAAAAGAGACGATCGAACTACTTGTACTCTCGATATCTCATCTTGAGTACATCTTTGGCGTTTGCATGTACCTTACAAAAACGACATATTGGATCACTGGTATTTATCCCTGTGGTTCAACTAAATTTTTGTCTTACTGACTCACTGCATAAAAACTGCAATTTATCGAGTATATTTTCGCTTGTAGTCATTAATTTGTATAATATGTTGTGTGCCTGCACATTCATTACTTGATACCAAGAAGCATTGATGGCAAACGAGGTTGACTAATTGTGAAATTTTCGAAGTTAAGTCCAAATAGCAAAGGAACTTTAGTCAAGTTATAAATCACGAAGACAGTTGCTTCTACGAAAGAGTTGAAATAAGCTGCGAACTGGAAGATTAATGAGAGACGTTAAGAGTTGAAAAGTACAGGTACATTGATTAAATGTTAAAGCTTAGAGTTTCCATGTTTGGCCAAGTTAAAACTTCCAAATAGTTTTTTAGTCAAACAGGAGGAAATTTTAACTTTTTTACACAATTTTCATGTTCTTTAATTTTTAAACTAATGCGTATTCTTACCACATACTTGTATCATGCAGATTGTTTGTTGGGTTATGACTAATAATTGGTTTTGAAAACATAATTGCTTCACTTGAAAACGTATAATTCATAGATTATTGGGAGTTTCTGGTATTACATTGAGTTAAATGATCCCTAAAGAAATAAAAGTAAAAAATAAGCCACGTAGTTTAAAAGATTATATATAATAATTGGACGGCAATTTGTGTAATCACTAAACTCTTTTGGCGAATTCATAGATTAAAAGTAACTCTCAAAATGTAGTAATATGTATATTGATCTGTTGCACTTGCTTTTGTTATATTCATAAAAATATAAATATTAATGAACCGTCAGCAAAGACAACAAATTGTATTGTGGATTCCTTGTTTTAAACACGACACACATAATCAATTGTTTATCACACCGTTAGGGTACGCTGATTGCTTGAAGGCAACAGCAAAATCTACAGAATCAAAAGAAATGAGGTTGTAATTAAAAACAATAAAATGAATAAAAGTGTAGAGATAGTGAAGGCACGCGATATAATCACTATTGGACACCTGATGTGACCTCAGAGCTTGGTTGCTGCTCAAACAATGGCTAAAAAGTGCAGCGTGCATTGTACAACGACCGTCATAACAAACCAACATGCCAATGTATCAGGGCGTTTGCCAGATTTTTATGGAAAAACTAGCGCGAAAATCCACTTAGAGATCTGTGCTCACATATAAGTATAAAAGTATATACGTATGTGTCTTTACCTCAAAAGGCTGTCTGTCACAGAGTGCAGTAATTGGCCAACGAGTTAACATGGTTTTTAGAAGTATATTCGGAACGTGCAGCATTTTCTGTTTCCACCATTCCTCTGCTCCATCCGATTCCCGAAATTTCGTTTTTCATTAACTTTGCTACGACTCAGTGCTGTTGACTCATTAAATTATGGGATCATCATACAAATATATTGTTAAATTTTCTCATATCTTATAGGTAAAAAGAACTCCTAATATTAATCTAATGATTTTAATTTTTCTCTACTGAGAGAAATTTGAAATTTTAAGGATAAAACTGGTGGCACTGTATCTGATAAGTTTCATCTGATAACGTCGTAAATAGGAAACATTAATTAATTCTTTCTCAAAAAGCTAAAGTAGATTTCTGGTTATACATCTATTGATGCTTTGTGTTTTCATGATCCAAAACAATGTCTGGAATCGTATATCTATATTTTATTTACGTTAAAACAAAATCATACATTGTTGCAAAGAATGACTCATTTTACTTTAATAGTTGTTCTTCTCACTAACACTTATACAATAAGAGCAAAAAAAATCGCTTTTGTTTACTGACCAAACCAAACATTCTCATGGATTGTGGCACACTGGGCAAAAAAGCTTTTAGAGTGTATTCGTATGTTTGCAATCAATGAACTGCAATCGCCGCATTGCAACTGCTGCAGCATCGAGTTGTGGGCTTTTCACTGCACTCGAGCCCCAGAGTCTGCAGTGTATCCCTCTTCTCTGCCTCTTTGGGTACTATTGGTATGTATGTGTAGGTTCTTCTACAGCTTCCTATATTGCGGAACAAATTTGCCCGCATATTTGTTTGAGGTCATTCAAAGTGCTTTGGCATTCTTTAGACATAAGTTATATTAGGCAGTTGATTTGTGTTGTGCAGTGTTTCCGATATGTTACTCATTCGATTTAGGCATTATTGTGGTTTTGTGTGCTCCATATATAAAAATATATGCCATAAGCGAGTCGAAGTAAAGTTTCGTTTCGTTAAAATGTGGGTGAGTGCACTTAAAAGCCATTTTCTTACATTTAGCAAAAAGCTAAAAGCAATATATGAGTACCAAAACACATTTTTGGCCAAAACTATTATAAAATTAATGTAGAGTCCGTCTGTCGGTCCCATATATATTTAGTATACCGCATAATGTCTATTTGTTTTCAAAAGTGGCGTAAGGAAATTTATCATAAATATATCCAGATCAGGGTATAATTAGCTTGCAACGTTCCGTGAAGGAAACGTCGAAGCCCCTATAAAGTATGTAAATAAATGATCAGCGTGACAAGCTAATCGATTTGGACATGGTCACCATTCTGCTGCTCTTGATAAAAATTCAATGTCTAAAAGATATATTCCTCGTATCATAATTGCAGGTGACCGTCTGAAAGTCGGTTTGAATTCATTGGACTATAGTTTGTGGTCAGAGTTGGAGAACATGAACAAAAGGCGACCTTTTCAAATAAATGTTTGTATATCGAATTTTAATATATGCATTATTAAATGGAATTAATTTCATACAAAAACGAAGATACATATATTTGTATATAGGCCTAATAATAAACAATTTAAGAGAGGACTAGAACTAGTCCCTCAGGTTGTGAGATCGTCTTCTGAACTTATATTCTCCCCAAGAAGCGGTTCATTCATTTATTATAGTAGTACTGTTTACTATAGCGTAGCTTCTTTCTCCTTATGTGTCCGAAAAAATAGGGCGACAGCAACACATGCGTTATCAGAAAGTGACCATCTTAATTGAAAAGCTTTTTTCATTTGGTTTTTGTTTGAGAACGTACATTCAGATGTATATATACATTGTATGTACATACCCACATGCAACTGAAATATGCAAATTCCAAGAAGACAAAGCTGGTCTGTGTAATTTGTAGTAATTGTTTCTTCCATTTTAATTAACTCAACGCATGTATGGCTCGTTTAGTAGCAAAATTACCGCTATGTCTGCTTTTAGCTTGGAAAATATGTGACAAATCCTATTCACTGAATACCGTTTACGACAATGAAGATTAGTGTGGGAGTGCTGCTGCGTATGAGATAAGACTTCTGCACTTATCATAATTACACCTACATAAATGCATACACATGTATGTATGTAAATAAAGCCTGCCATACATACAATTTGTACCAGACTAATGAATAATGATAACATATAAACGGATTTATTTATGTGCATAGGTGCATTGTTTGGTTAGGTATGCTAACTCAACACATTTTTTCTTACTTGCTCTAAATATTTCTAAACAACTAAAAATTTGCACTGGGAATGGAAAGTTTACAAACTAAAATGTAAAACATAATTTGCAAATATCGGTCAGCTGTATGGCAAGCTTTATGCGATCGTGGTTCGATATCAACAGTTTAAATGGACTTTGTAGCGTTGCCTTGAATAATATTGCCCCAAAAGTTTTTCATAGAAAGACTTGATATTAATCGATCAGCTTGCTTTGCAGCTACATACATTACCAGCTCAATTACGAAAATTCAATTAAAATTTCAGAACAATATCTCAACAACTTGAGAACTAGTTCGATAATTATATAACTAGTCCGATGAATAGACGGGCATCGCTACATCGACTCAGTTTTTCACGGAGTCGCGTCATTTGTATATATATTTTTATAGGGTCTCAGCCTGCTCGTATTACAAACTTCAAGGAAAACGTAATTTACGCTATTCTGGGTATAATGGCTGAAACATATTGGGTAATATTTTATGCCGAAACAATTCAATTCAATTTTTTTTTTTTTTTTTTTTTTTTTTTTTTTTTTTTTTTTTTTTTTTTTTTTTTTATTTGATATTTTTATTATTATTGCTAAGTGTTTTTATTTTAGCATTTTCGATATTTTTTTATATGCAAAAATTATTAATATAAATGCTTTCTAAATGAAATGAATTTGCCCTCGCTGGTGAGGGCATAAATTTCAGCGCGCACACATACACATGCGCTGCACCTGTCTCTTATACACATCTAGATGTGTATAAGAGACAGCTGTAATTTAAAATCAAGTTCAAGTGCTGCGTCACATTCCCATGAGCCACAGATTTTGATAAATTTAACATCTAGGCAATTAAACGAATACTTAGTCGACGATCTGAGTTCAAAACTTTGCGCACACATGTCGGTGTTTGTCGAAGTCGCAGGTCTTCCAGCACCGTGTTCATCAGTGACCTCTTTCCGGCTCTCCAAAAAAGTCTGGTGACACCGAAACACACCTGTTCTTGCTAAAGCAACATCTGGGTAAACCTACATGATCATATCAGACGTCTCTCTCACAATTTCTACACAGAATTTAATCGCTTACCTCTGCTCTAACGAACGCTGCATTTTCGGCTTGCATCACTCACAGAAACACGACTCTCCAGGTACTCAGAGGCAATTGACCAGCAGCTTGCTCGTTAGCTGACAACGCCCTCTACCGAATTCAGTCGGTGCGCGCCCGCTCCGAAGTACAGTCTCGACGAAAGAAAATCAGTCCTCTTACTTTCCAGAGAAACTCTGTACAGTTATACCGGTAACTGCGATTGACCGTGATAGCCAAAAATCATTCTATTGTTTTTTGTTTGCAATGTTTTCGAATTTTTTCTTCGATCAACCGTCATTACCTCTAATATTCGTAATTGCAAAATTTTTTGTTTCGAATTTTTGTTTTTATTATATTAAGTACAGAAGCAACTAGGAAGCACTCGCACTTACAAGTCTGTACGGGTATTCTATTATTTTTCTGCTTAATTTCCTTTTTATCACTCTTGTTTTCAGTTGAAAATTAAATGTACATAAATTTCTTCAATTAATTTTGTTTTATGTAAATATGTATGTTAAATAATAAAAATATGAAAAAGAAAACTATAATAAATATTATTATTCGATTAACCGTGAAAATCGATTATCCGTAATGCTTGTGGTCCCGACCATCACGAATAATCGAGGCGCGACTGTTTTTACAAATTCCAAAAACTGATGCAAAATCCGCTTAAACTGTGAAATGAGTCCTCAAAACTTGTAAATTTTTGTAAATTATCAACATTCATTCGCATAAGTCATGGTGAAAGTTGGAAGGCAAATATCACAAAATGTAAATAATCACAGATAATCCTACCGTTGCACACCCATTTTGCTTGGACTGAAGCCAGAACTATATGCATGCTCATCTCGACAAACCAGTATGTCGTCCAAAGCACAGATGCTTCTATATATGTATATATTTATATATATATATTTATATATATGTATGTCGTTAAAGTAACGTCACAACAAAGATGTGACAACACATTCCGTTGGAATTAATAAAACAATGTGAAATTATACCAACAACTGACAAAGAGACCGCAGCGACGGTCTACAATCTAACTCACAGTACGCCAGTACTCCAGTACGCAGAGCAAAACTGACTGAAAAGTGTGCTTCACTCGATAAGCGTTTCAAATCCCCATTCAGAGGGCAACTGCAGTTGCCGTAGTTAAAGTTCAAGCTGACTCAACAGCTACGGTCCAGAGACAATAAGTTGGTTGAAATGCGCAAGTTGCTAATGTTGCTAATTTTTATACCCTGAACAGGGTATATTAAGTTGGTCACGAAGTTTGTAACACTCAGAAGGAAGGGTCGGATAACCTATATATAAATGATCAGTATGTCGAGCTGAGTCGATTTAGCCATGTCCGTCTGTCTGTATATATACGAACTATTTTCTCAGTTTTTAAGATATCGTTTTGAAATTTTGCAAACGTCATTTTCTCTATAAGAAACTGCTCATCGCTGCCGATATCGGACCACTATAACATATAGCTGCCATACAAACTGAACGATCGGAATCAAGTTTTTCTATGGAAAACTTTCACATTTGACAATGTATTTTCGCAAAAGTTGGCACAGGCTATTTTCTAAAGCAACAAAGTATTCTCCGAAGAAATTGTTCAGATCGGTTAACTATAGCATATAGTGCCATACAAACTGAATAATCGGAATCAAATTCCTGTATGGAAAACTTCACGAAATTAGGCATGGATTACTGCTTAAGGTAACAATATAATATTCAAAAAAATTGTTCAGAACGAATTACGACAAACTGAACACAAAGTTACTAACAGAAATGCACCTGCGAAGGGTATTTAGCTTCGGTGCAACTGAAGTTAACGTTTTTTCTTGTTCAACTTGCAACAGCTACAAAAACAATGGAAAAAGTGTGGTTAAGAATAAAATGGTCATGTAATATTTGAGCTACTCTTATCGCATTGGTTGAACTCTCGCTTGGACTAAGATTACCTTAGTAAAAATTAAAAAAAAAATTGTTGCAATAAATTAATATATTCGTTAATATTTTGAATTTTATCATACAAATTATTGTTAATTGCTGACTCTTTATTTCTGACTTTATTCTTTCCTAGTTGACGCAGTAATTGCAGGCATATGACTGCCCTCATAATAGATCCCAACAAAGTAAAGTACTAAATTATGATCCGCAGCATTGCACGCTATGAGTGGATACAATTGCAACAGTTGTCTGTATACATATGCATAATGTTTATACCCTGGACAGTGCATTTCAAGTTCGGTACGAAGTTTGTAACTTACTAATTCGCTTCTAAAATACCGCATGTCCTTTTCTCCGCAAGAAGTTGCTCTTTGTCGGAACCCTCCTCCCTCTGACTACTAAAACATATAACTATCATACAAACTGAACGATCAAAATTTAATTCTTGTATGTAAAACTCTTTAATTGTGAGAGAGAATTCTAGCTTTGGTGCAGTCAAAGTTAGCGTTTCTTATTGTTTTTACCACATTAACTTGGGAGATCTAAATTAACAGATATATTTAAAAAATGAAAGTTATCAAGTAATAGAGGGCAAAGTTTTTCTAACAAATGACGAATTTCGGCGTGTATATGAGTTATGTAGAGTATATACATATTATGTGTATATATATAAGGTTTTTTTTTGAACTATTAATTTTTTTCAGTCCCGTCGCGAAATTTCCTTGGAAGTACAATAAAAAAATTCCCTGAAATTTTTGGCTTTTATTATTAACATTAAGTACTGGACCAAGGCATGCAAAAATTTTCCATAGAAAATACACTACAATCGTGATTTTTTATCTTTAAATTCCTACACAACAGAGGTATTTTATGCCATCGCTTCGACTTTAGACACATATTTCTTAGAATTGTTTACTCTAAAAATGTGACCAATGCAACAAAGTCATAACTCACACCGGCGAGGTAGTATGGGGCTCTAAACCTGTGGAAAAAGGAAATTCGCATTTTTTTGTATATATCTCGTAAATGACAAGAGCTATTGAAAAGAAGCTCATGACAAATTTGTAGAAAATTTAATTGCTACAACAAAGTTCTGAGGTCAGAATCGCTATCATTAACATGCAAGATAAAATGCCTGTCGAAAGTAAATGTGTAATCTTTAAATTTATCTCTCTGATGTTTTGGAAAAAACCTGAAACTACAGACAAAGTGTAATTCAAGAAGAGCAACATGAACACTTCGCCAAGTTTCCAGAAGTCGCGGCGATTTAAATCAATAATTACGCAAATTTTATTGATAATGGCCTTTGCAAACAATTGGTAAAATTTTACTTTGCAGTCCACTAAAGTTTTCAAACAATTCTGTTTTTTTGACACACCCTCTCCAATTTAGAAGTCTTAAAAAGCCAATGATAACTTTTTTATTTTATTTTTTTATATGCATAAATGTTAAATGAAATCACTTAAATTTTTTAGAAACAAAGCTCTCACCAATCAAAAACGACCATACGCGCAACTTTCTCTCTGCCTTAAACACTTTGCCATTTGTAATACGTTCTTAGAAAATATTCAGGCATAAACCCAAGAGACGAACGACCCTTGCGATAAAATATTTACTATCTAACGCTGTTATTTTTGCGGCACACTTAGTCTGCTGGTGCATGTTGCATGTATCAACTATCATTTGCAGCAAAGAAAATTGCTGCAGCAACGGAGATGATATTACGTTAAGCAGGCTGAGCGTTTAGCAACTTAAGCACCAAATGGTGCTCATAATACGAACATAGAAAGGTAACTGCAGTACTAAAGGGTCATTATGGTAATCTGGCCTGTTTTTTGTTTTTTTTTTTTTTCTTGACATTTTTTTTTCCAAAGAAATTTTAATTCTACATTAGAACTTCATATCATGAGATATATCGTGGAGTGTATAAACACATTCTTTCGGAATTTTTTGATGACATCTGACGGAGAAATGGCTGGGTGAATGAGATGCGTTTTTTCACTGGCGGACACGATTTCGCATGTTTGGATCATTTGAAACACAAAACCCAATTTATTCTTAAAAAGTACGTCAACGGTTATCGTCCCTACTAAAATCTTAATTAAATTAAAAAATTTTAATAAAAGAAAAATTATTTTTTTTTAAATTTTTCCTCATGGTTTTTTACATAAATTTTGTCATAACATTGTCAATAAATTATAAAAAATTATGACTCTAGTAAGGACGATAGCTAGACGTTTTGTGTGTTTTTGAAAAAAAAAACAGCAAATCGGTTGAGTCATTCGGCCGGAATCATGTATCAGTTTAAAGAAATGTGTTTTGAGAAAAACGCGTTTAAAGTTTGAGGCGAGCACTCCGAGCGCTCCTCCGAACATCGAACGTTATTATTATTTTCGAGGCTTCTTCGAAACCTTCTAATAGCAAAGTGGGTTTCTACATTAATTCTAAGGGTATAAGGGAACAGAAAATGCAAAAAATTAAAAAATTGAAAAAAGTTTACCCTACTGACCCCTTATCCCTAACCGTAGCTGCAACAGAAATGCATTGAGATGAAATTAAATCGAAGTTTAACTTTTTTTTTTAGATTATATGGGATTAATGTGGCCATAGGTAAATAAAAGCATGAGGACTCCCATGGAAAGTTGTGCAGCAGCTGAGCGCCTAATGTACTGACTTTTAAGAAACTCATTGAGAATTGTGTTCGCCTGCAAGGAAAATAAATCGAAAATAGTTGTCGAGAAGAAATGTGAAATATAAAGTTGTGCACAAAACCTGAACGAAGCACAAAAGCGTTTAAGCCAAAAAGTTGCGAAAATCGCTAGGATGATAGCACAGATAAAAGCAATCAATTGTTGAGCAGCAACTGGCACGATGCAACAGCTGGGAAAGGTTGCATACAGTAGCTTATATTTTATTCATGTCTTCATTAGTCGACGAAGTTTAGTATAAGCATATAGAAATTTGCCGGCGCGCTAAGTATCAGTATATTTCACACCTGATGTTACACAGGCATTTCGCAGTTAATACATAGCAGCAACTGTCCTTAGTTACCGCCGTCATCTACAATGCAAGCTGCAGTACTGCATACATACATACATAGTAGTAGAGACTTTTGTGTCAAAAGCCGCAAAGAATTTCACAAAATATGTCTTGATTGAGTTAATAATTTCCTACAACTGCATCTATACAGCATTTCGTTCCTATTCTCACTTTTTCAGTCGTTTAATATCATATATAAATTCATAGAACCCACCATAAATCTTGCATATAATATATAGTATATCTATCAGCATTAGGGTGTTTGTTATTTCCCAAATTTATTGTTTTCCTGAGGCCCATAAAATTTCATTTTTTACCTTTGGAAAATTATTTAACATAAACAAGATCTTCATTTTCAATTTAAACCTTGCCTGCGTGATGTTACTTTTCCCATGTTTTAAAGTGGGAATATAAGATTTTTGGCGTTAAATTATTTATCTCCAAAGCAAATAAACCTGCAACTTTGAGAAAAATTACACTATTAAGCATTCTAGAAAAACAGGTCTGACTGGATTTTTCCATAAAGACAATCCTTTAAAAGGTTCACGCAGTTACGCATCAAATGTGGTACAAATTGAAACAGTACACCATGTCGTATGAGCAACGTAGAATTTACAAAGTTTTTGTATGAATGCTCAGCACATTGTCTGCGTAACTTTCAAATCAATATTTTTATGACAATATTATTTTAAAAGAACGTTAAATTTTGTTTAAGAATACATTTTTTAAGTTTTTGGTTTAATTTCTTTAATTAAATAAATATAAGTATGTTCATATATGTATGTTGGAATATTGTTCAAATTACTACCCAAATAAGCAAATAATAAACCATGTATAACTGCCCGCTATATATAATATATAAGTGCATGGTTGGGGTAATAAAAAATTTTACTTTAACGTTAAGATTTTTGTTATGAAACAATGTGTTCAATAATTTGACAAAAATAAAGTTGCCAGCAATTTCATTGTTTCATCTAAACTAGGCTGGGCAAATCAATAAAATAGGAACATAAACAAAATAATTCCAACAGAATTCAAATATATAATAAGTAGAAAAATTCATATTAATAAACAATAAATATTTATTATATTTTTATATTTTCAGACGGTGGCAAATTAGTGAGAGGAAACGGGTAAAGGATATTGCAATATGTTATGGAATGTGTTCTGACAAAGTGACGCATAAAGATTTGAGCTCCAGTTTAGCCCTAGTTGCTGAAGATTTGTAGAAAATACTTATATATTCAAAAGAGAACAAATTTATTTGGGAATCTGAGCCTCTTGAAAGTCAAACATGCGCAGGAAAATTTTCATCGTTAAATGCTGTGTGCAGCTAACATAAGACAAAATAGCTTTCCTCATGCGAAATTTGGAAACACAAATATCTGATATGGAGGTGATTATTAGTATCCATGGGTGAGATTTACGCAATAAAAATAACGAGAATCTAACATCATATTGTGACAGACGTTTAAGTTCTTTGTTGGCGTTTTCAGATCCCTTCACAAGGAAATCCATAAGCATATATCGACATACCAACGAGACTGACCAGCTTTGCGTAAGTTGGAAATATAGAGGATCACTACTAAAAGTAGGCTCACATACAGTATGTCAAACACGCTCTGAGAGTGGAACATGTCGGATTGCGTCCGCAAATTGTATTACCAGCGGTACTGTGAAAACACCACAACCGTAAATACTATGGAATGGCTCAGTCTTGGTGCTAGGTGTAGTTAGGTATTCTTGGAGTAATATTAATAGCTTTTGCTTAGTTAATTTTATTATTGTGCAAAATTTTACAAAACTACATGTAAGTATTTTTCTTTAATTTTATGTAATAACCCAATGTCAGCAAAATTAATTATATATTATAATGTAAATAAATTATATATAGCATTGTAAATGTAAATTCAACTGAAATAAAAAAGTAGTTAAAACAGTAAAACATAAAACCTTAGTGATGTTTAAATTGTAAAGAAAACAGTAAAAGTAAGAAACTGCACATTATTGGACTGAGTTTGAAAAGGTAAGCACTTAAACGGGTAGCCCTCAAGAAGGCCCAATTGATACTCTACCTGCTATCTCAAAACTGTTCGAAAATCATCTCAAAACCATCTTCATATTATAATATATTTCGACAAATTGCTTTCAACTACTATACTCCAATTATAATGAGACCATGATAGAACCTATCGAAACTCGCTTCCATAAATATTTATGTAGTATTACCCTATATAATGAGAAGAATCTTCAGTCTTCACTACATGTTTTGTAGTGATATTGGCTACCTAAATCATGCTATTAGTCATTGCCTTCTGTACCTGATATTGATGGCCGTCCTAGATATGGTTCATCGTCAACGCGTTCTCAACCATCTTTGAATAATTTGTACCATTAAAAAGCACCTGCAGATGACAAATAATTATCACCGAAGGCTTTTTCTAACATTCTGAACGTTTTGACAAAACAGAAATTTGATCCCCATACCAAATTTAATGGAACTACTTTGCTGAATAATTTTACTCACCTTAAAATTCACCGAATGTACTTTATGTACTTCAGAAAGGTAAGCGTATAATAAATGCTAATGATTATTTTGATGTATTTTCTCGACTCTCTCTCCCTTTCTCTTATGCACAACGATAATGCAGGCTTTATACTGCAATCATGGGAGAAAACATTACAACATATAAATATGTTCATATAAACTCTTGTTGTTGTTAGAAATGGAAAATTTTATTTTCTCAATTCCGTAAGCAACTTTGTTCTGATCCCTTCGATTGCTTTGCAGTAATGGTGTCGCAATGGCTGATTTGGAGTGGTTGTAAAAGCGCTTTTGCATGTGCATTTTCCACTTGATAGCACTTTGTTCACTGCAACTACATTACTTGATATTATGTTTATATATAACATGAGTTACACTGCAATGATATCCTTGCTATCTGTTTAGATGCACACTCAATGTGTGACTCTGTTTACAATTGAATCTGGTGTCAGAACAAGTGCCAGAGCTTAGTAAACGTTTTTTCTTAGAAAGAACAGTTAAACATCCACTTATCGATTATTAAATAAATACTTTTGTAAGCGTTTAAATGATTTCAGTCGAGTACAAAATAAAGCGATAATAGTTACCAAGAAAGTAAGCACTCCAAAGAAATTTAAAAAAGTAAACATAAGAGAGTTTTTCGTCTCTCCTAATGCCATAATTTGATTTCCACTGCGTGAAGACTACTAAAACTAGATAGATCATCTCAGGAGTTTGCTTTTATTTGTAAATTCATCCATGATTTACCCTAGCCACCATTAAAAGCACATATTAATTTCCGTCAAATATGTCTGTATTTGGATTATCTTAATAATGGTTACAATTGTTTTAGAAATAATTTTTGTTTAATACAAACCCTCCCCTGGTCCTAATATTGCAATTATAGTAATTATAGTAATTCCACCTATATAGCCAACATATTAAATTTTTATCTTTTTGTTTATGTTTATCGCGAGTACTTACAATATCACTCGCTAGTTAAATTTTGAATAAAATGAAATGTAGTTGAGAAGATATAATTAGAGTAAATTAGTAAAAATTTTAACATTGTGCAGGTATGACTACTGGTTTTTGACTCTGATTCACAAATCCCCAAAGCTTCTATCACGCATGGCTCGTCTGTTAATCTGAAGATATTATGTTGGCAAAAAGCTCCGTTAATATTGACTTGTGCGTTATTTTCACTTGCTTTTCCAGTTTATTTCATTGCACTTCTCACTCAATAAAACAATGTATGAAGAAATTGAAATTGCCAACAATCAGCTTCAAAACCATACGACCAATCAAACAACATTTTACCTTCAGTCTTATACGTTTCTGTCTATGCTATTATTATTTGCCTTTTTCATTTAAATTTTATTTTTAGTATTATTGAATGGGATGTATGTTGTTCCTGGTTTTGGTTTCGGCGATAGTAATATCACTAAAGTTTTTGTTGCCAAATTTCATTTCGATGCATTTGCTACAATTTACCTCCATTGACCTAGCAGCAGCTGAAGTATTTGTGCAAAATACATATCTCAAAAGCAAACATAACTTCAAATAAGGTTGCTCAAACGTATGTAAACCAGAATTTCCAATGAGAAACAAGTTTTCTGGCAGTCAATTTTATTTGCGGAAGAATTCGACATCTCAACTTGGCAAAAATCCAAGCCAAATTCAAACTTTAGGCATCTGGTATGGGAGTTTCCATTTCTCCTGCATTTTGTTGAAATGTTTTACTTATTTAATAAAAAAAACTTTTTTCTTCAGCTAAGAAATGCATTAGGGAAGTTTCCTTATTTGCGTGAACTTCCATTTAAAAACGGCAGCGAAGAACTGATAAGGAGCATGCATCAGCTTCTTTGTAAAATCGATTTCAAAGCTGCTTTTGACAGCACGAAAAGGAGCTGGCTTTATGCCGCGATGTCTGAATTTGGTATCCCCGCAAAATTAAAACGACTGTGTAAGCTGACGTTGAGCAGCACCAAAAGCTCAGTCAGGATCGGGAAGGACCTCTCCGAGTCGTTGGATACCAAACGAGGTTTCAGACAAGGCGATTCCCTATCGTGCGACTTCTTCAACCTGCTTCTGGAGAAACCGCCAACAATGTCCGCCTGGAAATCAAACGCAGGATAACTCTTGCCAACAGGTGCTACTGCAGATTGAATAGGCAATTGAGGAGTAAAGTTTCTCTCGACAAACAAAAACCAAACTTTATAAGTCACTCATTATTTCCGTCCTGCTATATGGTGCAGAGGCATGGATAATGGCAATAGCTGACGAGTCGACTTTACGATTTTTCGAGAGAAAGGTTCTGTAAAAGAATGACGGTCAGAGGCAGACCTTCACTCCGTAGGAGGTACCAGGTGCAGAAGGACCTGGCTTCGCTTGGAATATCCAATGGGCGCCACGTTGCAAAAAGAAGAAGCGACTAGCTCGCTGTTGTTAACTCGGCTATTATCGCGTAAGCGGTGTCGACGCCAGACTACAAATCCATATTTCAAATTAACGAAACCGCCCAAAAATATAACGAATACCTCTTCGTCAAATAATCGAAACTCTAGTAAAATACTTGGTTTATCTAAATGAAAAATTATAGTTTGCTGATTTAGTTTTAAACGAATGTCACATGTTGCTTAAAAATTTTACTATAGGATCAGTATAAAACTAACATGTTGCAACTGTATAAAAAGGTTGGAATTTCCCCATAACTATCAGACAATACATATGTGCAAGCATACAAACAGTTTTAATTGGTGATGCTTTTTCCTTTCCAGAACATTGATCAGTCCTCAATAAATGCATAATAAACATATGATTGTTCAATGGGCGGTTATCTTTTAATTGGAACTACCCTTTTATGATCATAAATACGTACATATGCGTACCCATGAAAAAGTACTGAGGAGTAAACAAGGCAATATTACTTCAATGCCGTTTTCTTTTGACAAATACACATTGCATAAACATTTAATATTTTTTATATGACTCACTTTAGGTTTCCGTTATCCATTTCAGCAAAAAGTTTCAATAAACAAACTGCACTAGAAAATACCAAAGGAGAAAAATTAATGTTAATTTGTTTCAAAATTTGTTTATGCTACATATCTATGACGGCTGGTTCTGATTGTTATTATTATTTTCAATAAACATATTTGGGCGATTCTTTGTGTGATATAAATCTTAAAATTATTATTTCATTTTTATGCTCTAGCAACAAAGTTGGTAAGGAGAGTATTATAGTTTTGTTCACATAACGGTTGTTTGTAAGTCCTAAAACTAAAAGAGTCAGATATAGGGTTATATATACAGAAGTGATCAGGGTGACGAGTAGAGTTGAAATCTGGATGTCTGTCTGTCCGTACCGTCCGTCCGTGCAAGCTGTAACTTGAGTAAAAATTTAGATATCATGAAATACTTGAAAGCGATAAAGATTTATTTTTTAAAAAGTTGTATTATTTATATTAGCGATTGCTCCAGTATTGCAAGCACACAGTCTGTCTTTGAATTAAATGAAAGTAAATTAAATAGTTAATAAAAGTCTAACAGTGCATGGGTGTTTAAAATCCGCAACATTACTTCAAAAGTTGTGAGATTTATGAACTAAAAATTTCTCTAACAAAAATGCTTGTCAAATGAATTGTCCTCACATTCTAAGAGATTCATTTACACGAGCTTTACATAAATTAACTTGCGCAGCTATACAATTTTGTGGCGAACAATTCATTATTTTCTTATGATATTACATTTGTGAATAATTATAGTAACAACTTTATATGAATGTCCTTGAGTGACAAACTACTATTCTGAAACTTTTGCTTAAAGAAAAATTATCATATTTTTTTTTTTTTTTTTTTCAATTTACCCTGTCCATATCCTTTTGAAAACCCTTTTATCTTAATTATCGTTAATCTTCCTTGCTGTTTAAGTTTCTTCAAAGAGTACTAGGAAAATAACAAGGCATGAAGTGGTTAACTTTTACTCTTCGTAAGAGCCTGTTGGTTGTGTGAGTAACTCCATACTTACAATAAGAATATACGTGTTTGTATAAAAAAAATCACAGAAGTATTTTGAGTCATCACGCGAAACATTCACTAAATGCATGTATACATACTATGCATATATGTAAATACCTACTGTTTTTACATGTCAAAAATTACATGACGAAAATGTTATATATACGCAACGTATACTAAATTGCGCTTGTCTTATTTATCGTATTATAATTTGTATGTGTAGCAATATTTGCCGCCGCTGCAGGTCAAAAAGGAGCAAGGACATTGTTTTCTATCCAATAGAAACATTTTCAAACATCATGAAAATGAAAAGACGTGTTTTGACTAAAAACAGTATATATTTGTGGCTAAATTGGATAAAATCTGGTATAAGCTTATAAAATATACCTAATATGAGGTTGTTCGAATATCCTGCTGACTTTACTTCAAATATATGCATATTAGAAATGGTATGTGAAGTAGATTATTGAAACTCAGAGAGTATTTAATAGTGTTAACAGTATTTTGGGTTGGTAAAAATAAGAAAAATATGGTCAATACAAACCTTATCTCCCATATGTCTAACATACCGTAAGAAACTTCCTTATTATCATCTATATAAGCCAAAATAATAATAAAACAACTTTATAAATTAACTTAACTTATTGTATTGGATTCCAATTTCTTTATCTGCCCAATAAATTTTATGAATATATTGCTTTCCGACTTTCTAACTGTCTTTAAATTGTTCAGTTTCTTAAAAAAAAAAAGAGAAACAAGGGTATATATAAATTTAATTAATTTCGGAAGGCTATATAGTTGGACGGCGAGTTCTGTTGTATAGTTTCAGTAGCTGTTTGTGTAACCAGCTTTATCAATTTCACAACTTTTATGCCATCTTTAAGATTATACATATGGCTTAATTTTTTCTTACGGTATATCCAAATATACATATGCCAACTAATATTGTGTTCTTATTGTTATGTTCTTATACATATGTATATTATATATAGTAGATAGCAAACTATGGTCAAATTAGCCCCAAATAATTTAAAAAGTTTGCGTGCGATTCAGTCATAAGAAAACGGCTGCCGCAGTAACCTATCCATGCTTATGTGTGGTAGATAGGATATGGTGACTTGACTTGAAAAGCGCAAAGCAGTAGTACTAGTTATAAGTTTAGCTCAGACTTTCGTATCTTCCTTCCGCAATCTTGAAAGTAAATCTATGTGTGTTCGTATATACATGTAGGTTTAGGTAGCATCAAGGTTCCCGTTTTTCCTATATACTTTACATGACATTTTTTTATCTTCTGCAAACAATTTTTTATCTCCAAAGCAAATTACTCTACAAATTTTAAAAGGAAATATTCTAATAAAAAATTTTTCCCATCACAAAAATTATTTAAACATTCCTACAAGTGATTTACGAGTATGGTATACATTTTGTGTTACTCATACGACATGGTGTACTATATGAATACAGTATATTTGATAAATATACTAATTTTAACAGCCTATAATTTTTTTTTTCAATGTTTGTATTAAAAAACTGGGGAACGTTTATAGAATGGATAGTTTTCTATCAAAATTTATTATTTTTTGATTAATTTACTTATTTTATTTTGAAAAGGATTTAAATGGGAAAAGTAAAATTATTTAGAAAAGATTATTGGTTTAAAGGCATAAGCTGGAACTACAGGTAGCCTTTGAAAAAAAAAAATTACTTGGGAAATGACGGACACCCTAATGTAGGATTTAAAGCAAACGAGTCATACTTTTCATTTTCTATTTGAATTTGAACTACTGAAATCAAAGGGGACTTCTAAGCTTTCATTCCTTTTTCATTTGATTCAGTGGTGCTTTATATTTGAATATATCACTCACCATTCTTCTATTTCGCTTTAATTTGAATGTTCTTCAAACGGTATATACCTTAGTTTGCTCTTTTAAATAAACTGGAATTTATAAGTATGTCCCATTGAAAGTAAGGGTCGAGTTTTAAGTTGTGTGAATGGATTGTAGAACAAAATCTGAATTAATATAGTTTAGATTGACATTTGGTCGAAAATTTTTTATTTTATTTAAAGCCGATAAATATAAAAACGCTTTTACGAATGTAAAAGCAGTCCGATCATACCATAGCAGCAAGATAGCGAAAAATGTCATTGAAAATACGTTAAACAAAACACGAAAATATTTACTGCTACACATTCCAACGCTGGAAATGCGGCAATTTTCATTAGCTGTTTGCATTTGCATTTAAACAAAATTGTTATACTTTTTCGCGGTATTTGTTTGCATAATTTTCTATGGTAAGCGCATTAAGGCTCTATGTTACCCAACGACTATACTACTGACTTAAGCTATAAATAACATAGAGTTCTGCAACCAAAAGGTGTAATTCCAAATTGGATTGAAATCTTACAAATTTCATGTAATACATACAATTGGTTCGAGATTTCATCCAACAGCTAAATCACTTTGCATTATATGAAATACAGATCCAGTATCAAAAACAGCAATAGCACTTATTAATTTTATTTATATTAAATATGAAATTTAACTAAAGTTGGCAGTAAATGTGATGTTCCAATGGATTCCCATCTGGATTTCTAGACGATCAAGAATCCATAGCATTCAAATTAGCCACTGATGGTTTTTGGCTTGCAGACTGCAAAAATATCTTGCACTACATCGAAGAGAATATTACTTATTTGTTGTATCATGCCTTCGAAAGCATCGTGAGGTACAATTGTTAACCCCTTTTTACAGAAGTGCAAAGGTGTAACGTTTTTACACGATACTCCACACTAAACCATAACATAGGTGGATAGTAACCACGTTGAACCCTTAGATTAACATTTTGTGCCTTTGGAAGTTTTTACGTAGATTTTGTCGTTTTTCCTATTAAAAACTTCTTCAATAGTACATTTTTTCAACTGTAGCAAGCATACTTTTATGGCAGTAGACCACGTGCCAATGAGGAATTAGTTTTTACCACTGTAAATTAAACATGCAATTGAGCCAATTACAAAAACTGTATGTTTTCACGGATTTGTTCACCCATAAAGTATGTTTTCTTCTTTTTCAGTTTTTTCCTTATCTATATTTCAAGCGTGAAATATATTTATTTTAAATTTATGCTATTTTAAATCCAACAGTTTTTGCTACTTAATAAGTAAATAGAAATCTTGCGTTGAAATACATATCTCCCTGAAAGATTTTACAAAAATGATTGAAGTCAGTTAAAAAGTGTTTGCATGTTATGGATTACACTATTGTCTCTAAAACATTTATCAAATTCTACAAATATAGAGATATACATATATTATTTCACTTTGTCTGTGCTAACCTAGTTCAATGTTTTTGAAGACTACTTTGACTCTCGCGTCATTTATTTAACTAGTTATACAGAATTTTTCCAAACTCTATTTTCATTTTTCAATGTTTGCTCCGAGCATGCATTAATTTAAAACAACTAAACTAAAGTCAAACGTGCATGATTATTTTTTCAATATTTACATATTTAATTTCAAAAGCAATAAGAATAATTATATAACTGGAGATAGGAGTTTAGGCGCTAACATAACAGTAGTGCTTATGCACAATATGTGCGAAGCCGCAAAGCTGGGAGCAATACATATATGATTATACTTCCAGGTGAAATTCATGAAATCAACTTATTAATTTCTAATAAAATAGGTGCGCTGCCTATATTTTCCAGCGGATGTATTCAAATCTTAAGCCATTAATACGATATCTATAGATAGTTCAACTTTCTCATTCCTTGCATTTAGGCTTTGAACGCATGAACTGTCTCTTCATGTGCCGAAAAACGTTGACCTACTACAAGTAATTCATTTCTAACGTACAAGAATACAAAGTACTGCCAAATCAAGACTCTACGGCGGAATATTATTGTTTTAGATGTGAGAGCTCGCCTTATTGTGGTAAATAGTGATCCGTTTTCGGCGGTATTTTTCCCTAATTTTTTAAGGAAATCTGGCACAAAAATGGTGACGTATCACTCATAATTTGCCATTCTGTATTGTTCTAGGGGTACAATTGCGAGAAATCTAGTTTTTCCACAAAAACAGGCAACTATTTGTTTGAAAGTGCTTCGTACGCAATCATATCTTTTGTTGCGGCTCATTCTGAAACAACCCTACAATCGACAACGTGAAAAAATTATTTGACTTTCTAATGTTTATGCAATATTGACTTTATAATATTCCCACGATAGGTCACATGACAATCTTACGAACGATTCACGATTGAATTCCGATTGAATTCACCATACTATCGATAAACACTGGGCTTTAATGGAGCTTCATCGCTAAAAATTTAATAAATTCTTCGAAGCACTGTTGTAAAAATAATTGTGATTTAAATACATTTTTTGACCAAAATGAATAATTTATTTATCTATAAACAACAAAAATAGCGCTCGTATATCAAAAGGCTCTGATTATGCATACTATCAAAAATGTGAAAATTTACGATAAAGTTGTGAGCCGCCAGATTGCAACACTTGGGTTGCCACGTCCTGAAATATAAAATTCAACCCACGTACCAGTTGGGATTATATTTACATTTAAAGCGATTTATTTTGTCCTGAATAGTAGGTGCTAAAGCATAGTAAGTGCGTTCGATAAGTATCTACATAGTAAAATATATGTGCGGTAAATTCAATAGTGATTGCTTACCACAGACACGTAACAAATCCTTATATTGTAGTAAATTATTAAGTAAGTGATAGAAATATTTATTCATGATAACACTTGCAAATTTTATGCAATAATAATAATGTTAAATATCTACTGCGTGTAAATATTAAGCTCTTTTTATCACTTGATGTCTAAAAACGCGGTGCGATTATAATGGACAAGTCTGTTCGAGTAGCAACTCCGTTCTTTGATCTGAAAGCGCCTAAAATTACTATTCAAAAAGCCAGTTGAATGAGTAATGAAGAAATTCCTTAGTACTGAAGAAGGATTGTTATCATTAATTAATTAAACATTACAAAAAATAGTTAAGAATAGGTGAAGTAGTAGTAGTATGGCAAACTACTAATGCACGTTGCATGTGGCACGTGCGAGGTATTATATGAGTAATCAAAATAAACCAAATATATTGATACAACGCCAACTTACGGATGCTACCTTGCTATATAAATAACTGGAGTTTAGAAAGGGAATATAACTAACGGCATATACAAAATCGCAACTGAAATATAAATGGCTGCATTGAGATAAAATTATGAGAAAGTTAAAATTAAACATGTTGAAATTAATTCTAATCAATTTAATTTCGATTTTAAGTCTTACTCTTGACTAATGCTAAGATGCATTTTCAATGTTTTTTTTTTTTTCTAAAACTTCAAAACTTAAAATATATAGAACCACAACAAACCAAACTCTTTTACTAGTGTACAAGGTGTATGAGTAATATATTTTGGCTTGTTAATTTGCGTTGCATATATAGTAGGTACATATATATACATAAGTGCTGCCAAATGCTAAACAACCCAGTGGAGGTTTTAAAACATTGTAAAGCTCATAAGTCGCTGCAATTTAGATATAAGCTCTGAATTAAAAAATTGCATATAAAGGCAACAACAAATTTATCGAGGGAGAGTGTGCGGATAACTTACTAAAGTTGTATAACCGTTATCGTCAATGTCACCAAGTTATGTTTTGCATACTTTCTTTCAATTATACTTGGTGAATATATCAAATGATAAATAAACATGATTCTTTGATTTTTAAAATTTGAGGCTTAAAATCAAATGTATAAAAAGCAAAACTAAGGGGTTTCTAAAAGAGTCGTAAAACCACTACCATATTACACTAATGAAAATATTTTGCCTGAAGGAAACTTATGCGTAATTCAAATTAATATATGTGACCTCAAAATTATATAATAGTTGGTTATGTTGGAAATTTGTCAGATAGTCATAACTCTCTAAGATTTATTTATTTCTTACACATTATTTATATTTATATCTAACTCGAATATGAAAACTTACAAAATTTTTTTCCATTAAAGTATTTATGTAATAAATTTTGCAAGCCAGATGGAGTGTAAAAATAAGTAGTTCTTATGCTACGCTATTTTTACACCTCATTCTATAACGTTCTGCGTAACATATGTTTTATGAACATTAGACGACCTCTCTGCCTACTCATCTCTCCCCTAATATGCTAAATAAATGTCATTTATTATTTTGTGTCTACTACCGTTATTATTGAAATACCAGAATAAACTGGATCTTACTTAGCATGAGCGCACACTTTTAACATTTAAGTTCCGTCACATTTTGATTTCCCCATTTGTATGTATGAGCACATAAAGGAGAAATTAAACAGCAGAATAAAATATTAAGATTCGGAAGCGACGTTATTTACCAGCGAGTATATTTGCCCTTTAACGGTTAAAAAGTGCTCAAATGCAATGAGCAACAACACTTTCAACACAAAAGTCTTTCTGGCCAACAAAGTACCCTCATCGTACTTCGTTAACAAGTTCAAAGCGTAGCAGCCAATGTGAGCAACTGCATAAACTTGAAAAAAGGTAATTGTCGTAAAAAGTACTTTAGTTTGCATTACATTTTAACACAACATTTATATAGGCAGGTTAAATTCCTCCACTGCTGGCGCTTGCATAATCACCTCTGAGTAGTCGAAGTTGTTATATGATACATAGGGAATGGCTTTTGCTTAACTTAACGTGGCATTATGCTAGGTTGCACAGTGAAATACCTAGCTGTCTGACATACTTCCCTGTATAATAACTTTTTTTGATTCTACTTTCGTGCTTAGTCGTGCTTTATGCTGATTATTGCGACGTTCGGAACATTGCAATGTTTTATTCGCCTTTTGAATACTTTATATGAAATAAATAACTTCTCATTTTATAGAAAATGTACTTGCATACAACAATCACACAACTATGATAGTTCAATGCCAAAAGTGTGTGGAAGCCATCCACGAAGTAACCCAGCTTTAGTATACATATATAGTTGCTGTAATCCACGCACACCTGAAAATATTGCCCAATTGAAAGGATATGAAGTGTTTGGGTACAGACGAACTTAGCCCATCCCTACTTATTCTTCTTAATGTATTTGTAAAAGTTTCAAGCTATTCACGAACTATTGTTTGAGTTCAATGGCATGGAAAACTTCGTGAGTTCGCACTTTTCGCAGTTAATGTCTTATCTGAACGGTTGGATAAATTTCAGAACTTTTTTAGTGGTTCTTTAAAGCTTTCAGAGCATACTCTTTTTTGACGCAAAACTCCATTTATACGTCATAAAAAAGTGATTAAATGAAATTAAGTGATTTGGTTGTTAGAAAATCAGTTTAATTTCTTGGAATATTAACGAATCCAAATCAAATAGTAATATAATGAGGTGTTAAGGAGAAAAGTAAAGTATTTCCTTTGACCTGCATATATTTGTTAAAATTTCTTATTAGCATTCATTTGCACAGGTCTCGAACACACTTGTCAGTGGAAAATATGTAATATAAGAACTACTTATGCACAGTTATCATATTCCAACTATTCTGAAATATTTTTTAGTATACATATCTTTTGATTGAAAATTTTGTGTTTTCCTTTATATTGTCTGTAAAATTTCTGCAAAAGCATTGCTTAGAGTACTGGCGATACGTAAGCTACTCGAAGTGAAATTCAAGCAACCTTCATTGACTATTTGAAACAGCTTTTCCTCTATATTACCATTCAAAAGTTTCAACACATCTTAATAAAGTTACTATCGACAACTTTTACTTTCTTGAGAGGGTCGAAGAAAATGATTCCATTATGTTGTGAAAATAAGAAATGATCGGGCCATGCTTCATTCGTTCATATTTATGCAAATGTCCGAATTTATTTTGAGTAGAAGATGTGAAAATAAAGAAAGCCTAAATTAACAAAAATCATATACTAAAGCCAGTTTCTCAACAAGTATACAAATAGTTACAGTCACATTTGCTCTGCAATTTGTTACGCATCGAAGTAGCAAAATACTTATACAAAATTACGCTACTAGCTAATAGTCATTATACAAGGAAATGTTTGTGCTCGTCCATTTGTGTTTGGGAGACAAAAATGAGCTAAGGTCAAGCACTGTTATTTTTAAGGCAAGCATGTTGCATGTGGCACGTATGAAGTAGCATTTAAAGCATTTGTCGGTAATTCAATGAAAATTCTCGCAGAAGCCATCAACCATTTTCAGCTTAGCTGCTGGTGCTACTTTGTTATGCGCATAATACGCTGTACCTGCATAACAAACGGATAAGGAAGAAGTCATACATATATTGTTATACTTAATCGTAGCTGCAACAGAAGTGCGTTGCAGTAAAATTGAGGTGAAGTGCAAATGTTTTCAACTTATTTGGAATTAACGCGGTCATAAAGAGAAATATGTAAGGATTTAGCAGGAAGACTGCGACTGCCGAGCAAATAATGCATAGACTTTTAAGAAACCCGCTCAAAATTATGTTCTCCTGCCAGCAAAAGAAATGAAAAACAGTTGAAAAAAATAAGAAATATAAAATTATGCACAAAAGTTAAACGAACGTTCAAGCATAAAGTTGCGAAGATTACCAGGTTGATGGCGCACATAAAAGCAATCAAGTGTGTGAAAATCAACTATTACAATGCAGCAGGAATGGTTGCATACAGTATCTTATATTTTATTCATGTCTTCATTAGACAAGTACATTGTACGACGAAGTTCAGTCTAGCCTGCACCTTTCCCACTTGATCTTACATAAGCACATCTCAGCAGCTGGCCAGAGTTATCGCTGTAATCCCCAAGGCAATCTATGGAATGATAGTAGTTACGGTAGTCGAGTTCTTTGGTTAAAAAATAAGAAGATCGCAAGTTCTATGAATAAGTTCTTTCATAAGGAATCATTTGCCTTTTTCACGAAAATACATAATTCAAGATTTTTTTTTTAACCCAAATTTAAGGCATTTTTGCTGCACACCAGCGAGCTGTCATTAAGTGTGCTTCAGAAATACATTTGATACTCGTACATTTTCTTTTGTTTGGTTTCTGGCTATTACTTTCTTCCAGTAATTGGAACATGCAAATGGCTTTTTGGGCAATATTTTTCGAGAAACAAAATACACCTGGGAATAATGACATAGACATGGCATCACATAGATGCAGAATCACTGTTTAGTTTGATGTGTTCTCAAAATTTTCATTTTTTTTCTTGATGTTAATGGTAAAAGGTATATACTATTTGCTTTCTACGGTACAACTCTTAGAAGGCTAATGAGAACATAATGTCAGTTGATTTACTAAGTACGAGTTAATGCAATATCTTTGTTAAACAAGAGAAAAAAAAAAGTCTTCGATTACTTGCTTCATTTACCTTAAGCCTATGCGTGTTTATATGCCCAAAATGTATATGTAACAAATTAAGGATTAATTTCACAATTATTCAGTCATCATAGCAATATAAGTATAGTTTTCGTTATTATAGACCATTGATGTAAAGGTTTATAGATTTGCATATACAGAATAGTAGCACTTTCTTGTAAATCCACTTTGATACATTAAAGCCGATGTCTACTAAACTAACTTACCAAATCAAGTAGTTACAAATAATTTTAAAATGTTGAAAGTTGTATTGAACTAAGTATTCTAATTAATAAAGGAAAATATTACAGCAGTATAAACGTCTTAGGAAGCTTTTCCATAATAACCATTCAATAGCTTTTTCATATAGCAAAAATGTCAATAAGTTTTCCGTTTTGTAACCTTTTAGTGTGAAGCTGTAGGATATTGTATACTTATTGCATGGACTTCATAAGCATTCAGAAACAAAATATATCTCAAAACTGTTACGTACTAATATATATAATGAAACTGCAATAGATAATTGTTAATCTGTTATGGAGTTTTATTAGACACATATTATTATACCCTGAACAGAGTATATTAAGATTGTCACGAAGTTTGTAACAGCCAGAAGGAAGCGAAGGAGACCCTATAAAGTATGTATATAAATGATCAATATGTTGAACTGAGTCGATTTGGCCATGTCCGTTTGTCTGTCTGTATATGTATATACGAACTAGTTCTGTAAACATCATTTTCTCTTCAAGAAGCTGCTTATTTGTCAAAACTGGCCACTATAACATAAAGCTGCCATACAAACTCAACGATCGGAATAAAGCGCTTGCATGTGAAACTTTCTCATTTAACGATATATCTTCACAATAATTGGTATGAGTTATTATTTATTGAAATAATGTAATATCCTAAGAAATTGTTCGAATCGGCTCACTATAGCATATATTTGCCATACAAACCGAACGATCGGAATCAAGGACTTGTCTGGAAAACTTTCGCATTTAACGTGGTATCTTCACGAAATTTTACATAGATTACTGCTTAAGGTAATAATAACTATAGCATATAACTATAGCATATAGCTTCCATACAAGCTGAACACATAGCTAGTAAAATATATACCCCTCTGAAGAGTTTATTAGCTTCGATGCAGCCGAAGTTAACGTTTTTTCTTGTTTTTTGTTGTGATCGCCCGAAAAAGCAATAAAATATTGAGAAACGTTGTTTAAGATAATTCACATATTCCATTCAATATATGGAAATTAGGAAATTAAATACACACTGAATAAAGTAACGTTAGAAGAGTTAAAACTTCTTTTTTAAAACTGGTACACCAAATATTAATCTGACTAAAAATATTAACATTTATCAAATACTGCCTAAATTGACATATATACCAATTCACTTTGTCTCAGCTAATTTTTTTCAGAGATAGGCTACTTTGGCTCTCATTTACTCTTTTAAAGTCTGTTTAGCAAACTCTTCTTCCAGTTTTCAACAAGTTGCTCATACGCCTTGTTGTATAAATGTTGAACACAACTAAATTAAAGTCACGTGTATCATATCCATAGAATTGGTACAATTGTAAGAAGCTGAGACTATCAGCATCGAACAGACATATCTTTACCTTAAATCCACTCCCGGTACTGTTAATGCTTATTCCTCTTCTTTTATACTTTACTTGTGATTTTGTTGTATTGTTTGCTAATATGTCCAAAAGTCAAACCCCAAATTTGGTAATTATTGGTCAAGTGGTTCCCAAGTTGAACCTAACATGTGCTGTGCTACGTTCATCAAGTAATCTTTATAATGGCTCCTATGAAGCCTTTACATTAAATTTAAAATCGCCAATGCTGCGAATTAGGTGATATTTTAAGCGCTTACCTAGAATGATAAAGGTACATATAAGCTATAGTTAATATAATTGTTTTCTTTTTTTATATTTGAAAACTAATGAAGTCATAGACGGAATTACAAGTCATAAGGTTGATCAAATATATAGAATATAGTTTGATGGTATGATAAAAAAATTTAACTTTATTATAAAGATAAGGACTCGATATTATATTTTATAAAAGCGATCGCCGTTGTTGCCTCAAATACATTCCAGCTGAGAGGATCTTACACATGCGAAGATTATATGAAAATAATAGACAAAAAACTCTACTTGAGTTGCTGGTCTCGCATCGCCCGTGTGATTGCAACAACCGACGCCAAAAGAGAGCGACAAAAGAGTTCATATTTTAACACAGTCTGTTAATATCTTCTCGTGTTTGGCCCTTAGAAATTAGTAAAAAATTTTCGTCAGTATTGTGACTAACAGGTTTTTTAATAAAAAAAAAATGGTCCATGGAGAATAAATTTTTGAACTATAAATTATCACATTGCATTTGGCTCTGATACACAA
This sequence comes from Bactrocera latifrons, assembly GCF_001853355.1. Lineage (NCBI taxonomy): Eukaryota > Metazoa > Arthropoda > Insecta > Diptera > Tephritidae > Bactrocera > Bactrocera latifrons. The sequence goes on from NW_017537073.1 coordinate 199,731, forward strand.
ATCCCAGTTTGTGTTTTCATGCCGCAGCAGTTGATTCCCTTCGCCAATATTTTGTTTATTTCATTACTCAACTTATTTAATTGGAAGGAATTGTACATTACTTTTGCACACCACCGCACTAGATGTTGCCTATTGCAATGAAGAGTATTTGCTCATCTATCACAACCCTGGCAATTATATCGAAATGCGTAAAGAAATTTTACTACAAACTATCAGCAGGTACTCAAAGTTAAGGTATAGAAGAACTTTCATTGAAGAAAGAATAATATAACATTTATTATACTTTGTGCAGCCTGTTGTATGAGAGTATAATAAAGTTTATAAAACCCAGCTTTTTTTCTAGTATTTACCGAACTTTGTTCGCTGTAGTCTTTTCTGTGGTGGGATCCAACAGTCTTAATAATCATATGCCTTAGTCTATTTACTACATCCGAATAAATTTGAGAGTGTTTTCCTGAATTTAGATACTACTATTAGTATTGTTTGTAGTGGCTTTACAGATGTTTGTAGAGACATTACATGAAACGGTATATGTTAAGCTACTTGTAAGAAGTAATAATAGACGTTTTAAAAATTAACAAAATATGTTTTCGTGTTCAACGTATCGCCTGTAACCAAAATTATTAGTTGCGAAAAATAAGTTAAAATTCAATCAAACTAAATATAAGAAGAATAATGTGCCAAAAAAAAAACAATTTTTCCCTTTCCTGTCATCATTTCAAATTCATTTCTTTCACAAAGTTTAATGGAATGTCGATGCAATTCTTGATTTATTTACCAGAAAAAATCTCAGTTCTACCAAAGGTAATACACACATATACATATTCCCGATAGCCTAATCGGTGTTTGCCTGCATTTCATAGGCATTGTGCTGAAAGTAATGATTAGTTTCGTGCTTTTTTCATGTATGCGTATTGCAATTACTGCTGAGTAAATGTGATGTAATGCTGTGGCCAAACAAACTTAGAATGGGTTCGAGTTGATTGGATGTTTTGGTGTTTTCGCTATTCTCAACATTTCGATTATGGTGTGGATTGCGCTTTCATCTTATACAAATGCCAGTTTCCAGTTCATAAAGGTTTATAGTCAATGAAAAGTTCCACTATGGCACAGGTTTGGAATTATGAAAATGAGAAAGCGTGAATAAATATAAATTGTTTAAATCGAGAACCAATAACGTTATCGAAATATAGCTTTGAAAAGAATAAAAGTCAAAAAGCATCTTTTTCTAGAAATAATATGTTGTGATGCCAAAAATTAATCACCCATGATTCTTCGCCAGTTATGACCCCCAGGAGCAAATCTGGGTCGTTGCTCACTGAGACTAATATCTCCGGAGCACGCTGTTTTTGGTCAAAGCGAGCAATTGTGGCACAAAAATCGAAGACGAACCAAAACGCTTCCCACTAAAATCCTTACTATATCTATATATATATATATAGATAATTCTGTACGATTGTTATGAATATAAAATGGTGCTGCCCGCGACTACTTCAAAACATAAATTACCGACACCATTAGCGTTAATTAATCCATTAATATGTGATTACTCGAGTGGTTGATGACGGATGAAGCAAATCATTTCATACTTCACTAGTCAATGACTGGTGAATATATTCAGTAAATCCTGACGTGGATTTTCATGCAGGCAATCACTTTAATCATATCAATGTGTATTTTAAATGCTTATTTGTATGTACATTATTTTTGATCGGATAAAAGTTAGCATTCACTATAAATTTAGTAAATGCAATATTTTTACTGGCGAGTAATAAATTTTCACAAGTCAGACGAGTCGGTCCGCTCGGGTGCAGCTGTGAATGCAATTACCCTAAGCTGTCCCAGATCTTCAGCTCTTTCAAGGGTTGTTTGAAGCAATTGATCATAGAAAAATATCTCTTGTTCCACTAAACACGCAGGGCATACCACAAAATTATTTTGGAGTAATGTTAATGGTGGACAAATCAAAACGTTTCTCTTTCAAAGTAAAAATGAACTTAGTAATTCTGTAGGCATTACATCAGTGGGCATATATCCAAAAAATTACATCTTCAGAAAATTGGAATTGGCAGAAACCAGAGCATGCGTGGTGGATTATAAGACGCTGGAATGTTATCTATTCAAATACCCAGCCTTCGGCCGGATGAGACGTGATATTCCACGTTACCCCTTAAAAGATATGAGATGACAAGAGTGGAAAAAATCAGGTGCACTGTGTTGCTTAATTTGGTTAACCTTATGCTATACATATGTACATATAGTATGTAAACTAGCTGTACCCTACGCGCGTCGCTAGTCGTCAGCTAAAACAAATATGAAGGAAAGATATTAGACAAATATTCAATACATTTTGAGTTATTTTATCGATTTTTTACATCTGTCGAAAATTGGTAAATGGTTATATTAATTCTACCTAAAATTATACATACGGTTTTAAGGACCAATAGCTATGAACGAATGAATATTGGTGAGGAATTCAGCTTATCAGTAAAGTTTTGCTTGCAGTGGCCAGTGTACCATGTGACTAACAGCCTGAGTTTTCTCCTGAGGAGGTTTATTATGATTTTAAACCTTTTCAGGTTGTAACCTCCCATTAGCAGCTTGTCGTGTCTCATACCTTGACTTTGTAGTCAGTACTCCTCTCTGCCTGCTCTTTCCTCTTTAGGAAGCTGCTTCATGGTATGGGGACCCACGCCCGTAAAGGGTTCAAGTCCTACCATCCTGGTGGAGGCTGCGAAGCGGGCGAGCTCGTCCGCCAGTTCATTGCCGGTTATACCTTTGTGACCAGGCACCCAGATTAGGTAAACCTGGATCCTTTCCGCAAGGCTATTCAGCCTCTCCCTACACTCCTGCACTAGCAGCGATTTGATCTCGTAAGAAGAGATCGCCTTTAGCGCCGCTTGACTATCGCTCAGAATGGCTATTCGCTCATTGCGATAGTTGCGATGGAGGTTTATTTCTATACACCGGCTTATGGCATAAATTTCTGCCTGGAAAATGCTCGGGGTATGGGGAGCCCAGTGCATGGGCCCACAATCCCTGCGCCAATTCCCTCCGACATTTTCGATCCATCTGTGTACCACCTCATAGTACTGTTCCTCAGCAATAGCTCGAGGTTAGAGTCGTTCCAATCGTCTTTGCTGCCGAGGGTAACCATAAACTTTTTGCTGAGGTTAACTTTTTTGCAGAAGGGTGTATTTGGCTACCAGAACGATGACCAAATAAAGCGGAGTAAGTTCAAGAAGAACCTCCAGTGCTGCCGTTGGTAATTTTAATATAATTTTACATTCTAAGAACTTTGATTTGAAATGTGTATAAATAATAGATATACATATATATGAACATAAGAAAGGAAGGTATCTAATATATTAAAACAAAATCCATTTATCTGATTTTGTGTTAATATATTAGATACTTATGTACCTGTACCTATGCTAACTATAAATTCAAATATTTATACGCTTTCAGATAGGTAAAATTTTCTCATATATTGTCTTATTATTATGTCAGTATACCAGAACTACTACCATCACTTAACCCAATAATTCAGCAAGTAGAACAAGAACTAGAGTAAAAGCTAGTCAATAATAAAATTGTGTTACAAACCTTGTACTTTATATATGGGATGACACTGATTATAAAATTTAATACAAATGTAGGTGCTATAAACAGCTTAAAAATATATCAATAATTTACAGTTACTGCCGGATAGACGACGATCCTTTTTAAAGCGTAATATTTTTTTCTTTGTAACTTGGTATTGTTTAATATTTTCCATTAATGTTTTTATTTGTAAAAGAAATAAACTTTCAAATGTGAAAAACGGATTTTGTAATAACACTCTCCACTCTACAAAAAGGTCCTTAGGCCCCTTGTAAATCAAGTGAAGTAAAAATGATTAAGCTTTTGTGTTTTGAGAATAAATTTTTAACAAATTTTGCATTATAAATATTTAATACATTTTTTTTCGCCAAAAAGCCTTAAAAACGTTTCTCTGTTTATTATCTTTTTTATTAGCTCCTCAATAGTGTTTTTTTTTTCGCACCATTACGTGTAAGTAAAAGCTGTATTTACGATATAACCATACGAATAATCAGTTGTTGCGCAAAATCGACCAATGCAACCGTCATTTACTGAGAAGTCCGCACCGAAATGGTATGATGACAGCTATTTTATTGTCTTGTCTGTTCCCTATGCAATCCTTTTATCGGAAAATAGAGTGAACAAATGCTCGGAATACATTTTGTAAGACTTCTTGTAAACGCTAAATTCAGCGTTTATTCTACATTCAATTTTGTTGTTTCTTGCTGCTTCACTGCGTATTATTCCCATATGGCCAACAAAATTTCCATGCGAAAATTCTTCTATACTTATCTTTTTATCCTTTGTGGTCTTATGTTAATTTTAACCTTTTTGACATTCGTTATTTACTTTTTATTAATTTCGCATCATATACACATATATATAAGAGCATAAAATGTACCCCTTACGCTGTCAGATATAACTCAAGATTTGTTTCAAAATGAGTAAATTCTATTATAACGTTTTTCCCTCGCTTGTAAACTTACGAAAAGTGATGTTACGTCATTTTCCATTTTAGATGACGATATGTAGATTTGAAACAAACAGTCGATCTTATTTTTATTTCAATTTTCAATTTTGATTGGCCTTAGCAGATAAGTTCAAAGCAAAGTTTTAATTGTATTATTGTTTATGCTGAAACGATTATTTCTCCTTTTTAATTTGAATATACAATTTCAACTTTTGTTCCCAAGTTCAAACCTTCCATAATATTTAGATTTAGAGTCACTGAATCTAGCTATTTTTAGTCTCAGTATTACTTTCACGCAACTTTTCCGAGTCTGTCGATGTATGTACACATGTTCTTTACAACGGTATAAAAATGGCACGATTTAGAAACATTAACTATTCCTGGTTCACAACGGAGCGCTAATGACTTCAACTGATAAGTTATAAATTATGCTTTTCTCGGCTTTGGTGATTTACTGTATTCAAGCGTTAGCACATACTAATAAAGTTCACCAATATAAATTATGTTGGCAAAACTATATTTTATCTCCCGAACTTATGATCAATAATTCACATTTCAACATACTAGCATAGAAATCTTACCAAAAATGCATATACGCGAACCTCTGTTTTGAGAAATTGGCCTGAACCTTTCAAATAATTTTATATAAATTTTAACATTAACATTTTTATTTTCCAGCACCGAAATAAACGAAATTGGACTGTAAATATGCCTACTTTCCCTAGGACACAATTTTGAATTTCATATGATTCTTTCACCAGAATGCATATCAAGCAACAACAAATGTATAAGAATAAGACTTTGCGACATTGGTGTATTTGATGTGCCATCTAATGAACTGAAATTGTCCAATTCAGACCAAAACCATTCAATCCTCCAGATACCGAATCAAAATTCCAAAAACTGAGGTGAATCAGATCAATTTCCTTAGCCCCACATACCCAATATAAAAATTTTCAAACTATCGGTTGATTTTTTACCACATTTATCGGCAAATAAGTAAGTTTTCTTAATAATATTAAGAGATTCTATTTTTCTAATAAATGTTCAATGTAGAAAATAAGGTGAAGTCTGTCCTTGCCCCCTTATAACTAACAAACAATATGTACCTGAAGTTATCCGTATTTCCCTGGCTTTAATACTGAAAAGTAGCTAGGTTATGAAATGTTCGATTACAGCTGAACCCTTCCAGCTAGTCCTTCTTTTATTCTTATACCTTTTCAAAATCTATATCTCAAGGGGATTGAGTTTCAGTTTTTTTATGGTGCAGGAATAATATTTTTATTGTGTTTAAAAGTTCAACTATTTGAAGTATCTTCAATGACAATCTCACTTTTTCGAGTTTAGTGGCAACCAGCAAAAGTGTGGTACTCATTTATTAAAATTGTTAACAGGGCTTACAAGAAAAATTACAACTGAAAGACAACAAAATGTAAAAGCAATTAAAATCGAAGTTTTACAAAGGGATTTAGGAACTCAAATGAGCTTATACAGAACATGTCTCACATCCCATCCCAAACGAAAGCATTTCAAAAGCAGTTAAAAATTATTGATAACACAATGATTGTCAATACGATATAAAACAAACAGGACAGAAATATTTGATTAATTTATTTTCCTTTGTTTAATTCGTAAATATGTATGTATTTTCAAATCTTTAAACGGAGTCATATTTGTATACATATGGTTGTTTGTTGCATTATCGGATAGTATACACTGTAATCAACATTCTCTCAAATTTTTAAATCGAAATCGATCGCGTCTTGTCGAAAGTGTGGGGAACATAGCAACTCCAATTTTAAACGCGTTTTTCTCAGAATGGTGTTTCTGAAAACGGTTTCCACTCTCAAAGGCAACATTTCCAAGCTTGCTGCGTATTTTTGAAATTTGACAAAATGGTGGCGGTTTGGGCTTTCTTCGACAGAGAATTTCGGAGGAAAAAAAATTTAAAGATTCCATGGCGCGAATGCGACTTCCCCACAGAATATTAATCTTTTTGAAATTTTTGTTTTAGACCAAAATTACGGCAGCAATCGTGGACATCGTTTTACGTGTCTTTTTTATACGTGTCATTTCAACAATTTGTTTAACTATTGTACACCCAATAAATAAACATAAAAAAAAAATTTTGTATTCGTCATAAATGCATTTCTTTATTAAAAAAATTGGACCGTTTAGTTAATCTCAACCTTAAAAAGAAAAATCGCGAAAATCAGTTATTTTTCGGATGGTCACACTGAGACGATCCCTTAACTGCGTATAAATTATAAAGGCATAAAGGCATGTTTTTATGAAAGAACTAGGGTGACCTATACATAGAACATAAATTTTGGTATTTGCGTATCACTCTTTTAAAGTTGTAGATTTATTTACTTTGCAGATAAAATATTTATTGTAAAAAATATACAAAATAACCATATAACTATATGGGAAAAGTAATATGATTTAAAAATGGCGTAAGACTTTTTCCAAACACGCCTTCTATTAGGCATAGTTAAAGAGCAATACTAGAAGTATCAAAGAGATAGGAGGGAATTTTAATCCACATCGTATGGATTGACTGAATCATTTTGGTTATAAGGCCTGTGTAGAACAGACTTGCCAAATTTTAGCTGACCTTGTGAATAACAAATTTAAGACCTTACGCCTTATATTTAGTCATGAAGAATTATAAAAACCAATAACGACGTTTGGGAATGACCGAATTTTTATTTCATATGAAATGTGTGTATTGGAGTATGATAAGCCGTAAAAGCCATCCGCGTAGCATAAAATTAACAAAACATTGTAGCAACTTTCTCTGACGAAAGTTACTCTGTTTTGTTTATTTTCTCTGTTGCTGTTTGTTCATTTAATGACTCGTGTTAGGAAAATGTGACGAAACGTAAACTTAAAGCGCGCGTTAGAGCGAAGATGCTTGTATACAGTAAGTGAAAATGCAGAGAATAAAATAGTTACAGTGAAATAAAAAAGTGCAAGATACGCAAAAAAAGGAGCAGGACAGCTATTGCGAAAAATTAATGGACAATAATAAAATTCCATCATCAAGTTTCATGAAAATGTTAAAGACAAGACTGGCAGGAAATTTCTGAAAGCAATACGAAAAATGTATTAATATGTACAAGGAATTTAAACTTTATTACTACAAATTTCAATTACACATATTTTTTTAAGAGCAAGAAGGATATTTTATAACTTTTCAAAATTGTATTAATTTTAACAAAGCCAAGCTATAAACATGAAGTTCATTCAAAGGGTGTTCCCGATACATGATACTAATCAATCGTAGTTGTTTACACAAATAACTTGTCAGTTAAATACAGGGTGGCTGATGGAAGCAGCTACCAAAAAAAAATTAAATAACATTTTTCCTATTTAATGAATCTGGTTAATTTTTATTTTATTTTGCAGATAGACTTTTACATTTAACAAAAATGGATAACTGGGACACTGAAACAAAAATTTGGATTGTCCGCCGCTATCACGCACTGAAGTCCATAGTTTCGGTTCAAAGAGAGTATAGGCGCACGTTTGGCGGCAATCCTCCGAGCAGTTGGACCATAATGAGACTTGTAAACAATTTTTCCGAGCATGGGACAGTTAACAGAAGACCTTACCATCGAAACCCTTCAGTTCGAATGGAGGAAACATTCGCTGCTGTAGCTGTCGCCATACAAAACAATCCACGTGTTTCGACAAGAAGCTTATCTGCTCAAATGGGTGTAAGCAGACAGTCATTACACTCAATTATGCACAAAGATTTGGATTCCCATATAAAATTGAAATGGCCAATAAACTGACCGCTGCAGACTTGCCGATTCGCTTGGAATTTTTCCAGAAGATGTTTCAAAAGGTGGAAGAGGATGAAAACATGTTGAACTATCTTTTCATGTCTGACGAGGCCCATTTCGATTTAAACGACAGTGTGGTGTGCAGTTTCATCACGCTGCATTGTCGGGACCGACTTCTTCGAAGAAAACGGTCACACCGTTACGGTTACTGGAGACCGTTACTTGCGCAGAGAGAGTTTTTCTGTCCAGAATTACGCCGAATAAGAATTTCTTTCACCTCTGTGTGGTTTCAGCAAGATGGTGCAGCTCCTCACATAGCCCAACCTGTTATGACAGAATTGCGACGAAAACTTCCCAATAAGCTGATATCCAGAAACTCCGTTGGCCACTCAGGTCGCCTGACCTTACTGCACTTGACTTTTTCTTGTGGGGTTATTGCAAACAGGAAGTCTACAAAGCAAAACCAACAAATTTAAATCAACTAAGGCAATCCATTCGAGAAACAATTGCGGCTATTCTTGTCTCAAACCTCCAAGCAGTAAAGACCAACTTTTTGGTAAGATGCCGCACATGCATCAACGAGCAGGGGGGGGGGGGGGGATCATTTAAATTCCATTATTTTTAAAACTAATTAAGATATATTTAATAAAATTGAATGAGCTTTAACATGAATAAAAGAAAAATGAATTCCATACACTGAAAAACAAATTATTTCAGTTTGTTAATGTAGCAAAATTTGCCTCATTCAACTGTCACAAATTTAACTCAAAAAATATTTGTCGATTCGGTTTACGGGAGAAGATAATAATTTGATAAACTGCATGCTTATGCGTGATGAGACCCATTTCGATTTAACGGAAATGTAAGCAAGAAAACTTAACGCGAGACGGACCTTCACCTAGAACGAGTCACTGTGTGATGCGATGGTTTATTGTCGGGCCATACTGGATTGTTTGCCCTTGTCTAGTCTAGACTACTATTCTTTTAAACTAAATAAATGCAGAAACAAGAAAAAACATTAACTTCTCACTACCGTAGTAAAAATAATATTCACAAATACGAAATATTCTTTAAAAACTTTATTTCGACCGGTCAATTTGAATGGCAGCTATGCCCTATGGTGATCCTATTTGAACAATTTCTTTGGAGAGTGCTGCAATGCTAAAGATATTTTTTTGATGGTGGCTCATAGCATAAAGCATGGCCCGATATCAGCAACAACAAAAGAGCCGCTTTTTGGTGTGAAAAAAATGGGTGGATGTAAACGGTTTCAGATCAATAGCTCCCTCCCATTAATAGCTCAATAGCTGAGGAACTAGCTTCTGTCTTTACTATGCAAAAAAACAAACCCGTCCATTCGGGTATAGCCAAAACGGCTCCGATCATCACTCTGATCATTTATATATGTACTTTATAGGGTTTCTGACATTTCCTGCTAGATGTAACAAACTTCCTGGCAAACTTAATATACATATATAATTGTCTCATAAATTCTATTATCCCCAGTAATTAACTTCTAACATTTTTGGTTTTTTGCTTTTGGAAAACAGAAATAGAATGTCAATCAACTTCAAACGAAAATCGCTGAAAATTTGTTACTCACAATGAAATTGTTATTCCTTAATTTTATATTTGAAGCAGCCCACTGAAGTCATGTAATATTCATGAATACTCTTAGATGTAGTTTTGGAATCTTTTGGTTCCTGGATTAGCAAACCGGCCCAAAAATTTGTGTGCCTCATACATAGTATATCAAAATTAATATGATCACATGATGATTCCCAGAAACTCATGTTACATACAATTTAAATAAGAACATTTTTATAAATTATTAATTTACATACGCTTTTCCCATTATTTTACTACTTTGTAGGGTAAATTAATGCTTTTAGTGAGGTTTTCTTAACGCAGTATTCAAAGCTGAGTGTTGCAAATTCTTAATGAATCTCTATTTGTTATACATACATACATATCTTATATCAAGTTTACCAGTAAAAACCTGTTAGTTCACTTTTTAATTATTCATGCACGTTGCTCATCAAACAGTTGAACTGCTTCTTTGATAATTTCTCGACTTTAAGGGGCATAAGTAAGAATACAAACTTTTTACCTTTGATCTCACACAAAAATTTAATTCAGCATTAATGTTATAATGACATTTGGGGTTTAGCAGCAACCATATTGTTACACAGAATTTAATATTGATGTTATTTGGTAGGTTTAGGTGAAAGTATAAGTGAAAGCATGAGCAATGTTTCACTACGTACCTGCAAACTCATATTATATGCATAGTATTATCTACTTGAAATTTCCCAATCTACTAGTTATATATTTTCAACCTTAAAAGCTATGAAAAATTTAAGAGTGAAAATCAAGGGCATACCTTTAATGATGCCAGCCTTGAAATTATTTTTAGGTTTTAGGTTTACACAATTCTTATAACAATAAGTTATAAAGTCGATTATTTTGACATCCTGGTACTCAAAAAGTTTAATGTGTAACATATACAAAAAACCTTTTTTGCCACTTTGTCGTAACTGGCAACGATTAACACATATAAATTTAAGAGAGAGCCGATTAATTAACTGAAAGCAGTTTTGATAATGAAGCAAAAGAATTTGTCATTTAATGTTCGTTTAAAATTGTTCTTTTATTTTTAAATTTGTAATGAGTACTGTAACAGGTATTTCAGACAACAGAATGTACGTATGTACTATTACAACAAGTCGAAAATTCAATTGATAGTAAAAGTCCATGCATAATACACGAGATTTTCGAAGCTTGAGGAAAACACAAATAATTTTGTTGAACTTCTGAATGTTACCAATCGGCAGGAACAGGAAAAATGAAAAATTTATTTGATTGGTTTGGTTTCCGTATTGCGGCAGTTGTTGTAACTGTGCAGCAAGTTTAATAAAAGCGGTGATCTTTTAATTTTATTAAATAAGAGCTTATAACTACAAGCACCTTAAAATAAAATTTCAAAAATTTAATGCAATAGAGCCAATCGCTCATTGACACCAAGTAATTTCCTGGTTTTACATCATCAGTGTATTGCTGCTTAACTGAAAACATGCTTACATATATGAAGAATTTCCGTCCCCATCGAGGAAGCAGGGAGCAAAAAGTTCGTTTGTAAATACATATGTATATGCGATAACGCATTTCGGAAAGATACCTAGTAAAATAGAAGACTCCCATAAAAGGAAAACATTCCATTTACAAGTATATGCTATAATGATTCCGCCAAGTAAGCGGCTTCTTAAAGCGAAAAGCACATGTGCCAAATTTCTGGCCGCTATCTCAAAAACTGAGGTATTAATTCTCGTATATGCAGGCAGACGGACGATTGATAAATCGACTCAGTTCGTCATGCTGATCATTTACATATAATATATATTTTATTGGGTATACGGCGCTTCCTTCTGGATTTTACAAACGTCGTGGATAACTTGATACAGTTCCATATAAAATTATTATACTTACGAAAATATATATTTAATTTTTTTGTGCATTATTTAGTACTAAGATTTATTTTTAACTCTTTAGTTTTGCATAACTTTAGACGCATGTATAATGAGTTTTTTTAAAGTGAACCTATTTTTACTTTCAAATGTGCATATAATTTCTTTAAATAATACAAAGTAAATTTTTCACAAACACCTTGTACTCACCTTTAAGATTTAGAGCGAAAACATAATTAATGTCCTGGACTGATATTATTTGTTTGTTTAGTCGAACGACTTTGTTGGTTAGTTAGAAAACGACGATAGAACGAACGCTTGACGACTTTACATTTTACGAAACATATTTAAAGAGAAATTAATATTCGAATTTTCTACAGCATAATTTATAAATAATATACAAATTCGATTTTTTCACTTCATTATTAACACTATTAACAAACATAGCCATATCAAAGAAAACAAAATACCTTTCCACATTATTTTATTTCACTTTGCACACATTTTTTCCTTTCACTAGAACACTAACAACTTTTCATCTAATTTCAGTTATTTTAGTTTTCATTTAATTTGTGTAAATCTGACTCAAGATTTTAAGCTAAACAAAATAATTTAAACAGCACTTTTACTATAAATTTCTTACACGTTTATTACTATTTTTCCCGCAACCGAACTGACGCGCAATTTGACCGCTGACCGATCGCGATTGAAAAATTCCAATTGACTGACTCTGAGCAAATGTGTGGTGAGTGTGTAGAGTTCGCCACGACAGCGGTGTGGATTCGCATGTGGTGCAGTCTGCATGTGGAGAAGGTGTAAATTGATTTTATTCATCCTCGTTTGAAGTCGGACATCGCAGCATAGCGAACGGGTAATGCACTCGCTGCATGCCTACGATATTTCGGTGGCTGTTGCTTCTCCTTGAGGTGTTGTTTGTGAATTAGCAATAATTTGAGGCAGAGAAAATAATTTTGTTTTATGCTCACTGATTAAAGCGTGAAATGAAAAAACTAGCATGCGATTTTTTATATAATGACGTTTGATATTGATCTCTTTGCGGTGCGAATACATTGTAAACCATCCTTGCGGCCTAAAAATACAAAACCAAACATAATTGGTAGTAATTTGATAGTAATTTTTTATTTTTTCTGTGCAAATATACCTACGATATATTTCCAATTTCTGATACATAAATCATATGTTTTTGCTTAAGTGCTTGCTCAAATAATTCTTAAGACTAAAAAAATGTCTAGTGTTGTGTTAATGGTATAGAAACTAATAGACATGTTAAGTGGTTAAAACGATCAATCAATCGACTAATTAATGCCATTCAATTCCGAAAACGAAAAAATTTTAATTCGAAAACCTTCAATGCAAAGTAGGGTTAAAACTGCGTTCTGGTCGATTCGGTTAAAGCTTGTGTACATTTTTGTAATATACATACATACATATAAGAACATGCGTGCTCCTTGACAATTGACCTTATCAGATATTCTTGTTCAATGGTGATACCGGTTATGGCAGCGGTTGTGACATCGAATCTCTTCAATCTAGCAGTTTTGACAACATCCGCACTAAACAAGCAGTAGACAAAATGTTCAGTTGTCTGACTAACTCGTAGGGAAGGAATGAAAATTATATATGTTTTAGCTACTGCAGTTTGATAAAGTGGAATATAGAATTTTATTATTGCTTTGTTATGAATTTTAAATCTAGTGGTTATTTTCCAATGACAATCTGTTCATTTCAGCCGCCATCGTTTCGTTCATGTACTCAAAAGGGTAGCTGCATATGGAAATGCCAATCAAACAATATTAAACAGGACGGAATCATTCGACATAGTTCAATATTAATAGCACAATAGGGTAAACTGGAAGGGGAAAGGATATTGAATACTGTCAATATTCACACCAATAACATGTTTTGTTCTTTGGTTCTTCGGACGTTTGCAAGCAGTGCTGACTCACAAAATATAACTGTTATTTGTTTTGATTATTTTTACGTTAATCCATCGATTTGCAAAAGCTACTAAATATTTGCTCGGAGGACTAAAATATCGGAAATTTATTTCAACTTAATTAATTGCTAAAATTTTAAGAATTTTTAATTCTAAATTGATAGAAAGGGAAGTTTGGACGAAATTCATTAGTATAAACACAACCAAATCAAAGTATGTAACAAGAGAAAAAGAGCACCCTTTCTGAATGTTAAACAGATTCGGGACCGATACTACTAATTTGTGGGTTAAAATTTATTTATTATTTAAAATAAAAAAAAAAATTCTAGAAAAGTTAAAACTGGTTTAGCCTCTTCTTCTGACGTATTTAAAATCTGACTTTTAGCAACTAAATAAAATTTTTACATTCAGAACAAAAAATTAGCTCTCATTACTCTAATTAACACACGTCCTAAACACGACTTTAACTTAAACATTCAGCTGCACAAGTTAGTACTCGTTTCTCTGTCAGTTGAGTTGACAGAATGACAAATTTACTTTGAGTCATGATCATTAACTCTAAAAGATAGTTAGTGACGGTTCATTTGTCTTGCTCGTTAAAGTAGTTGGTTGAGTGATATAGATTTCAATGTGAGGTTTGTTGTGTAAAGTAAGTAAGCACCTTTCTTTCACTTCAAAGCTTAAAACAAAGAAAAATTTCAAACAGAAGGTACAAAAAAGGCACTGGCTTTATTACCAACTTGTGCGTTAATGTGCAGCACATTCTTATAAAGTGAGCAATATCTGGAGTTAAAATAAGACTTCGCCCATTTTTAACTAAGTTACGTCCACATTTTGAGTACACAATTTGTGAAAAAATTTATTCCGATATTGGTGTATATACTGTAAAGTGAGATACTCTTATGAAATTAAATATTACTGTCCGTTTCCAACCTATATGCTCATATTTTTTATTTTTCAATGATTCAAATACTATAGTTAACATTAATTAAAGGCATCTAATCATAAAACGCAGAAAATGACATTTAAGCGCATGCCTTTAATTTTAGGAAAAGAGTGTAAAGAACTTACCAATTTGAAGAAATGTGTAGTTATGAGAAATGTAAGAATATGACAAAACAGATTTTAAATCAAAAATGCCTATAATTTCAGGACCAGCGTTAATCAAAGATTAGACATCTGACATTTTAGCTCTTATATTACTTTATTGATATCCCGTTGATTTACAATAAAAGTGAAAGGTAAAGTAGGTTAGGTAGCTGTAGTTGACAGGTACTACTCATATAGTAAGCTTTCCACGTCAAACTAGTACCAAAATAAATAACTTCATCCGTTACCATAAGTACACCGAGAAGTTAAAAGCTTCACGTGTAAATCAGTAAATTTCACAATCAAAAGCTTATCATACTGTTGTAATACTTATCCCAAGCCATACCTCATGAATTATTTTGGATATTGGTAACAAGTATAATGTAGACGAGGGTAAACAACCAATTCGTCTCATCATTTTAACTACTTCGGTTAACTAAAAGCGATCTCTTCATTGATCAAAGCATATTCAACATATTTCACCATTCTGCTAATTAATACACATATTTGTAACTCTTAATCTATCTCGATCAAGTTAGCAATACGTTGCTAGAGTATAAACAGGAGAGGTAAGTCAAAATCGCTTTATAATCTTTTTTGCTTACAGCAAGAGACTTAAGTGCCCTTCAGCATCAAACAAGCTCTTCAACATACTGTAATGTAACAATATTGACACAAAGTGGTTGTTCTTGCATTCCATACTCAGGTCTAATGAAATCATTCTCGTTGTTGTGTGTAAACTCCTTGATGCATATGATATAGATGCAATTACCTTTAATTGCCATTTGTTGTTGAAAACGAAACTGATACAATATTAGCACAAGTACATAAAGGCTCAAGTGGAATATGGTTGAATGGTTGATGGGTACCTAGTAAATTCAATTTATCGTAATTATTTGCGAAGGAGCGCAAATACGCTATGATTGATAAACCAATTTAACTACACTAGCTGACATTACATATAAATACCATCAACTTTTGCCATACTAATAAACTTGAGTTAAAGAGATTTATTCAATTTATAATCTTAACTTAACTCCAGTGAAAAGTTGATCTTCCTGTATGCCCAATATACGCGATATTGCAATTTTTATTCGTTTTGATTTTCCATCCGAATTTAAACTGGAACCGTAATTGATTCAAAAAGCGTCCAACTAGCATGTCATAACATAAGGGCGAATAGTCTAATCAAGCATAACGGCAAAGAATTTATGGGGTATTGCGAGAATTTAATTTAGAAATTTAGAAAATGCCAATGGCAGACGAGTTAGTGCAATAAAATATGAAAAAAAAATTATATTGAGATTATTTTCTAAAAGCTATGTTTTGTCGGTATTCCAATATCACAAAAATGAACCAATAATATGTGGATGCATGCCATGCAGATAAAATATAGAAGAGTTTGAGATTATAAATGGCGTTAAATTACAGAAAGCTAACTCAACCCATTAAAATTAGTGCAACTGTTTACATATTTCGTGGCCCCATTGTTATAGTATATGTAAGTGTATATTTTATATGCTCAGCCAAGTAAACTTCCGCAGCTACAAAGAGTGAATAGCATTTAAATAAATCGATTGAGTTAGTTAGCAATATAACAACAAAACGAATTTTCTGGTAGAATAATAATTACAAATAAAGTGACCGTTATGTAAACGGATTCCCAGAAATCCATAGCATAGAATAATGCGAGGCGCATCGTAAACCTGACAGCGGTGTGTACGCATAATATAAAACGAGCGTTTAAATGAGTTAGCAAAACGCTAATAATTTATTACATTTCCAACTAACTGCTCCACTTATGATGTGCAACCCGCCTATGCATAAGGGTGATTGTGCCTTTTCCAGGAAAACACTTGCATATTTAATCTACTTTCGCTGAACAATAGCGAGGAGGCATGAATGTAGTAAACCTGAATAAATTTACTTAGGTCTCAATTAGCTAAACGTTATAATTTTTCTAAATGCTTATTGGAAAAATCGGTACAGTTTTTTTTTGTTTTTACAGGGGAGTTCTTGTATGTTACGGACACTGACGGTTGCTTGGATATAATAGCCTTTACAATACACAAAATTCATTATAAGAAATTGATTTCTATTCTACAGTTTATACGAGTATGGCAGCTATATAACGTAGTGAACCGGTCAAAAGGATTTTTCGGAGATCGTCTTAAGTAATAATCATTGCTAAATTTCGTAAAGAATGTTTTAGTGGTCGGATATCGGCGGTTCCGATGTATGGGCAGCTTTTTACAGTGAAAAGGACTGGTGCAAAATTTCAAATACATGTCTTAAAAATTGAAGAATTATTTCGCATATAAGTTAACACAACATTTTATGAACTTCTACATAAATTCCATTCCCACATTATATGCTAGAAACATACAAACCGTTTGCATACTTTGGAGTCCTATTACAACCAAAAGTGCAACTGCGCTAAACGCGCATCCGCTAAATTCTTAAGTGAGCGAAACACGCGCAAACCCTTTTAGCTGACCAAGCATCTTTGGTCACGTAGGCC